>NW_010104159.1:0-30277 GCF_000699245.1 Pterocles gutturalis | reverse complement strand
AAGAGGTTCAACAAGGAGAAAGGTTGCAAGTACCTCAGGGAAGCAGCTGATTCCAACTCCCCCACAAATGAAATCCTTCAGCAAATAAGCAAGCACCAAGATCCCACAGTCCCCATGGCAACAAAGCAAACCCAGAGGGCCTCAGGAGTACAGCTTTGGAGAGCAAGTGGGAAAAGCAGGGCTAGGAAATGGAAGCCTGAGTTTGGGAGAAAGGGAGCTTTGCCAATCTGGTGATCTTTGCTTTAGACCATGCGTAAAAGCTCCAGAAGGCTGTCTTCCCTCCCCAGGTCAGATTTCTATACTGTCAGTCTGGAATGTCCATAAAGTTCACTCTGCAGCACCTGCAAGTCCAGGACCAAAGTTGGTCAAACCTTCAGCTCATATAATCTAGCAGCTTCTGACTCATGAAGGCAAAACTTCACATCTTCGCCATCAGTGCAGATTTATGTAATACCACGTACACGAAACCAGACTTGAAATGCCCAGGTCACAGTCCGCAGCACATGTTGCAGGAATGGAGAAGCAGGGAATGGGAGCAATGCACCGTTAAGGCCTTCAGGGTTTAGTTGACAGGACAAGGCAAGGTGTTTCTTTCCCACAGACCTGTCGTTTCAGTCACTGTCTGCATTTGGCCATGGAAAGTCAGATGCCAGGCATCCATGCACACAACATGCATTACCCATTGTTTGCAGAGAAGCCCTCTTTTTTTTGGCAGCTTGAATTGGACTCTGTCCAGCACACATGCTTTTTGGTCATTCTTTGAGCTCAGCAGCCAGTTACAGGTTTCCATAGTAACAAGACTTAAAAGCTTGATTAATTCTCCCCATGGTCTTCTTCCACCCAGGCCACAATTTTCCCCTCCCAACCAGGAATGATGTCATCATCATGGAATACCTACAAAAAAAAAGGGAGCCCAGTCATGTCTGGAGTCTGGACAGCATTCTTTTCCAGTGTGAGTAGCATAAGAGGCAGGCATCAAGTCAGAGATACTAGCTCAGATTGCAGTACACAGCCCAGAGAACACGTACCTCATCCATCGTTCACATGTCTGAGTAATCTTTCAGTTTTTAGGTAAAAAACAGATCTTTAACCAGTAACCATCAAGATTATTATTGGCATGTGTTTGACAGGATAGGTAATATAAATACAGGAAACATGCTTTTTCCGATCCAGACTAGTCTCCAGCTGTTTCTGCAGAATGGCTACCTAGTCATCTGACTGTTCCCAGAGAGGGTAACCCTTCGCACTTCTCTTAATCAATTTGTGAAACAGGAACTATCCCAATAACGTTTCGTGAATCCAATCCACACCAACACGAGCTTGAGCATAAACTGGGCTGTACACAAAAGGAAAAGATGCCACAAACACAGTTATCTCTGGAAAACTTTTAAAACAAAGTAGAAGAGTGGGTTTTGAATTTTTTGAATAAATTTCAATCACATTCATGTAATTCCTCTGGCTGGGGATGAAAGCATCCCATTCTCCTTACAGGAGTAGCTTAATCTACAGTTGTGAAAAGAGACACTCTGTTCAGGGGCAAGTTCAAAGATTGCATTAGTTTGGAAGTGAGGTCTCCAGGGTTGTGTGGTAGTACTGAACCCAAAGTGGCTGACAGCTCAATTCCACACTTACCTCCTCCTTGACTGTGCCAAACTCTGGATCCAGGGCTTTGAAGTGGTACCGGTGGGTTCCTTCACGATCAATAGCTACCTTAAAATCCTTCAGAGTCACTTCCCCTAACCTGCAAGGGAAGAGTAGCCCATGGTACACCGTCAACGGATTTAGCTCAAGTTACTACATGATATGCAGAGCTACAGCGCAAGTCTAGTTGCGGCCACAGGGACGTGAAGAGCGTGCACCCTCTAGAAACACACCTGTCAACCCCAAGGTCCTCCTCAGAGGAAGAACTGCCTCCTGATTTACTAAGAACCACCTCAAAACAGCCTTTTTGACTTTCCCGTTTGCATTGACAACCACAGTTGTTTTGACACGAGCATCCTGCACTATGCACCACAACAGAATGCCCTGGCTGCTTTCTCTGGCTCTTGGAAGTTAATAAAAAAGAGATTAATCTCGTAGGGCTCTAAACCAAATACTTCAGCTAGGGGACACCTTTAGGAATTTCCCCAGATCATGCTATGAAATCCAATGCCCAAGTTAGTGCACTGCAAACCCTCACTGGTTGTGAGCACAGCCAGAAGAAATCAGACTAAGGGAAACAAGCACCTTCCACATCAGTGTCAGCAAGGCAAAGCCAGACCTCACCTCTTTGGTATGTTGACCATGAAAGGGGTGAGGGAGCGGTCAGTGAAGTACAACACTTTGGTGCAGGCACTGGTGCTCATCACGGGTGTGCTGTGAGAATGAGGCAGTTCTGCAAAGAAAAGAGCACAATCCTTGGGGAACAGCCTGTCTCCTGCCACAACAGGAGACAAAAGGGGTGGCCTCGGCAAATGTGCCATCACAGCAGAGAACCTGGTGATGGGAAGAGACTGTTAGGAGGGCGGCCAGTCATCCCTGTTGAGAAGCACCAGGTACTCCCTGCTTACTGGAAAACTTTCTGTTTGAAGGCAGGGTCACCATCCAATTGAACTGTCAGCATGGAAGATTTGCCTAGCACTGGCCTCTGGGATTGTTGTCCCATCCACAGAAGGGCTCGCTGCCACCATCTGCTCCACAGACATGCTATTCACTACCTCAGCAGTAACAGGAGAGAAGAGAAAATGACTGGAAGATAAAATGACTGAACAGTACCCCATCCAGTAAAAACACTATGGACACTCATTCAAAGGCTTTCTGATTTAACAAGTCTCTCGAGCCACTTCTTAGAGCTCTTTACGCCCAAGGCATTCAACATTTGTGGCTGCACAACTCCATTTTCCTGCTGCAGTGGAGGGAGATGGAGTCTGCTAAAGGGAGAGGTACGGTTTGCGTTCAGAGAACATGACTGTGGCTGCTACAAACACGGCAGTTTATTGGGAGAGGAGGGAGAACACTCCCCACAACCCACTTCAGGCTTCTGAGTTCCTCTCCTACCTTCCTCCACATCTTGTACCTCCAGGCTACCCTGCTGCTGGACACTACAATGCAGCTCAAAGTTGGTGGACTCTGTCTGTCCCCAGTACCTACAGTTCCCTACAACCTCATAGACTTCCTAGGCGATGTTTACAACCAACATTGTAAAAAAAAAAAAAAAAAAAAGCCTTCACGGTGAAAAGCAAATGTGGAGCTGCTGCAGCTGGAGCCAAGAAACGTGGTGTCAGAGAGGACTGTGCTGTTACACGTATATGAAAGGAGCTTGACAGTGAAGGGGGAACAGGGGAAGAAGCAACTGTACGGTTATCTTTGTCCACTAGATGGTGCAAACCAGCAGGAAAGCTGAAACAACATCCCACTTCCCACTCATCCCAGGGGTGATTTGTTTGTCAGTTATTTATACTGCAGTACTACTGAAATGGCCCAGACAGACCCCCGCTGTGATGGTACTTTACAAACAAGCAGCCACAGACTGTCTCTGCCCCCTTTCCTTTGCCGTGAAGTCTAATCTGTACAGCAAGTGTCTGAACAGAGGAAAGGGAGCTCTGATAAAGGGAATAAGAAGCTGGAGGTGGCAGACTCCCAGGGGGATGCTACACCCTGGACTCTGGGCAGGAAACCTGAGCAATGAATTTTGCAGTGGGAGGGCAGGAGCTGAAAGGCACTTACTGGATTTAGGAGGCCAGGAGTCTCTACACTCATTTGTTGCTCTGCTTGCTGGTGATTTCCCCCGGATCTAGGGTGCAAAGCCAAAAGAGTGAGAACAAAGTGTCACTTCCCAGTTGGAGCTCTCATTGCTGCCTAGCTCTGGGTTGCGTGCAAGGGGCAGACGTTAAGAGATATTGTGCTCTAGGAAACCTTTACCCTTCTCTCTTGCCTCTTCTGTGTTTCCATGTGGTACAGCCGTTCCATCAGGCTGGAGATGCCCTGCTCCAGGCTGTCAATGGTGTGGTGCTGTGGATCGTGGCCGCTGAAACTGTTCCTGAGGCTGCGAAGGGCATCACGAACCAGCTGCAAGTCATTTGTCTGCCCAGGAGACCACAAGTCAGTCAGAAAGGGGAATTATCTCCCAAAAAGATATAACTTCCAGGGTATCTGGAGCCCTCATCTGCATCTGTTTGGGAAAATATCCTGTAGGTCTACTTACCCCTCTGTGGGCTGTAGGAGCAGCTCCTTTCCCTGCTGTCTGCAGGAAGCCGTTGCTCTGAGCATTATGACCGCTGTAAGCCATCACCTGTTAGAGGAAGATGTGTGCGCCTCTAGGAATGTAACTGTTAGGGCCTCCCCAGAGATCCCAGTTTGCAAACTTCAAAATGATGAGGGGGCATGAAAACTTTCCACATCAGTGGTATAACTCCCATCTTCTACCAGGTAAATACTCTAAGGAGTGCGTAGGCAGTCCTCTAGGTCAGAGCACAAACATGATTCTTCTCATAAAGGTGGAGAAAAAGAGAGACAAGGTGCTTGCTGCTATATCACAGGGGCTTTGCAAGCCCTAGTAAGCACACTCAGTGTTCAAGTGGCACTTCACAGGGCCTGATATTGGGGCTGGCACGCTTTCCACCCAGACAGTTCCAAGTGCTCCATGCCAGGGTCAACAGAAAAAGGAGGAGATAAGAAACTAAGCCCTGGTCTAACCATTAGCCAGTGTCAGAGCTGAAGCTAGAAGCCAAGAGTCTCTGGCTTCTACTCACTCCTGGGCTCCCCTCACTGTTTCATCCCTTTGGATTTTTGACATAAGAGGCTAAGGCAGAGTGCTCACTGCTGAGAGCTTTGGTAAGCTCGATGCTTTCCGGAGTCTGACTGCCATGATTAGGGCACTGACAATGAGATTGCAGAGCCAGACCTCTCTGGGATGAAGTGAATGATTTCTGGGGATAGGCAGCTAGAGGGACAGAAACATCACTCCAACACTTATGTATAGACCAAGGCCTCCCATACCTCTTCAGCTTCTCTCTTCATGCAGTGAGCTAGCAGAGCCTCTTTGTGCTCCAGCTCCCGCTCCAAATCCACCTGTGAGGGGAGCAGAAGTCAGCACAAAACTGAGCCACCAAGTTAAGTACTAACTCTCAGGGTATTGGTGCAGCCCACCTGCTCCATACCTGTTGGTAGCTGGCCTCAGAAAGCTGCCGAAGCATTTCATCCACTTTGGTCTGATGCTGCTGTAAATGCCGATCCTTCTGGCACAGTTCTTTCTGCAACACAGTGATCAAGAGAATCAACAGGACAGTAAGGCTCACAATCACCTTCTCATGGCAGGGAAGGTTATGTCGTCTGCCAGGACCAGGTTCCTCCACAGGCTGACTTACACAATGTGTATACTTCTAGTTAGATGTTAGAACTGAGCATCAAAGCTCTTTTTTAAAAGATCAGTCAGGTTGTTGCCACCATCTTTGCCTAGCAAAGATCCGCTACCAAGGCCAGACAGCTGTCCCAGAGAAAACAGATTCCTGGGGGATTAGTGGACAATCAGTTAACACAACCTAACCTGACAGGCTTCTTGCACAAGTGTTAGATACTCAGCAAGCCATCACAGAAAAAACCATGACAATAAAAGATCTACTGTAAAAAGCTGTGCACAGAACACAAAGAACATCTGATCCCTCCGTCTCATTAAAAAAAAAAAATGTGGTATTGCAACTTCTTCACTATCCACAGTGCCATTCCCAGAGGTGACTGAGTGCCAGGGAGACAGCAGTCACATTCACAAAACTGAAGAACCACCAGATGCTGCCCCTAGTAAAGGCTCCAGTGAAGAGAGGTTTCATTACTTTGTATTCTGCCAGTAGCCGGTTTCTCTCTTCAACCTTCCTCTGAAGGTCAACCTGCAGAAATAACACAGATGTGAGGTAGGTATTCCTAGAGATTTAGTGACGACCTCTTTGCCCCTTGTGCTAAAGGGTGGCTAGAGACCAAATATCTGCAGAGTTCAGTCCAAGGGATCTGGTGCCTCAGGATGGCAACTTTTTGGACAGGATAATTCCTTCCTTGCCCTTCTCTCTCCAGAGAGACACTGTACATGGCAGCTCCACCTGTCAAAATGCCACTTGCTAGCCCAGGGAGCACAATGAGGAAGGAAGAATGCAACTGGACTGAAAACATCATGGGAAGCCCCTCCCTGTTTCAGCTGAAGGTCTTGGAGGACAGAAGTAGGAGTGAAGAACAGGAAACTCCAAGAAGTCCCACAGCTGGCTAGTACACTGTGTGCAGCTTTTACTATGCAGAGACCTTTGACTGGTTGTTCACTATCCCACGACCCCAAGAACTATCTTGCAACCACCAACTCCACCCTGTGACCGCTGCAGCCCTTGGGGCCACCAACATCCTTCTAAAATTATCTAACCCTCAGCAGCACAGTGACTTACATTCTGGTTGTGCAATTCCTCTTTGTCCATATTTGCTCTCAGCAGTTCCTGCTTTAGCTGAAGAACTGAAGCATCCTGTTGAATCAGCCTTTGTTGTAAAGCATCCTAGGAAGAGATGTTATCTGTTGAAAGGTGCAAGACAGAGGCAGAGACCCTTCCCTGGGAAGTGAGTGAGCTACACCAGTGGCCATAACAGAGCGGGGCCACTCAGAGCTGAAGTGTTGCTGAGGGCCCAAGAGAACAGGAGGTACATAGACATCTGCCCAGCAGGCTCTCAGCCCTTCTGCCACTCTTACACAAAAGTGATTTCCCTGCCAACATTCTAGCCATCTGGGACAGAGGGATTCCTGCTTTCTGCTCCAGAAGTGGCCTATTTGCCCTTAAAGAAGAAAAGAGCAGTGTCTTTGAAGGGTCTTTTCAGTGGCCTACAGCTAGTATCTCCAGCCATGCATCTGCAGCATCCAGAGGGCAGAAAGAGGCCAGCGTCAGCCAAGGGCACAAGCCAAGGACTTAAGCTCTCAGTGTGACCTAGTTGTTCAATGAAACCTCTCTAAAGAGGCCAAAGTCAGGACTGATACTGAACCTTTCCCTCAGTGTTACCCTGAGGCCAAGATGTCTACCTTGGACAGCTACTCCGGCAGTTCTGAAAATACCTCTGCTCAGGAATAGATGATTAGTGTTCAGAACTCCAGAGGAAGAAACTGAGAAAAGAGAAACCCAAGTTGTGGAAAACGCTGCATCTGAAGAGGACAAGGATACTGCTGTACTCTTTTCCCTCTGCAGTCAAGAATGAGATCACTGGGCCAATCCTACTGTGTGTACCCCAAGATAGAGGGGAAAAAAAAAGCCATGAGAACCAAGCAGGCATCCTACACCTCATATTTTGCTTAGGGGAGAAGAGAAAGAAGAGGGGAAATTTGACCACAATCCTACAGACAGAAACAACTCAGGAGGCCTAACTCCTTATGCCTGACTTAACTGCAGTCTCTCCCTAGAGCCACAGACCAAAGGATCCCCCCACCTCCAAGTCCCCTAATACAACTCCCTCCACAATCTGAGATTGCTCAGAGGTGTATGGTTACTGCCAGCCTTTCTCATGGGCTGCAGCAGACTCTAAAGCTTTACTGTTTATATTTGTTGAAGGGCCCCTTTCCTCACCTTTATTCCCTGTAGGTTTCGAGCTTCTTGTTTGTATTTCAGTAGCTCCTTCTGCAAATGCAACACAATTTGATTAAATGGCATCTTGTCACCCCTTCAAATTCACTTCTCAGCCAAGTATTTGAGTGCTCTCCAGGTCAATGAATTATGATTTCAGGGAAAAAGGTAACCACTCTCCTGGAGAGATGGAGATCCCACACAGCAGAATATGGGAACAGAGCTGGAGCCCTAACACAATATATCCCCCATGTCATCTGTTGTCCAACCCCAATGTCCCCACCCCCACAAAAAAATCAAATAGGACAGACTCTGAAAAGATCTCTTGACCCAAAACCTCTTTCCCTTCATCGGTCCCCTCTAACCTTTAGGTCTTGATTTTCTTCCACACTCTGGTCCAGACGACTTCGGATTATGATCTGAATGTAAAATACCATGGTTATTATTGTGGAAGATATCTGCCTGTGGCAGAACAGCGCAAAGGGCAGATTGATCAGGGAAACGTAGGTAACAGCAACGTGCTCACCAGCTGCTCTTCAGGGCAAGCTCCACGTTCACAAAGTTCAAAGGAACCTTCCTGCTCATCCTCAGGTAAAGACCCATTGAGCAACAAAGCCTGAGAAGATAAAGAGAAAAAAAAAATCTCTTCAGGGGTTTCAAAGGAAAACAGACTAGCTGCAGCCCTGGCTAAGTCATTCATATCAACAGTCTCAAACAGTTTAATTTTCCATTTCTGATTACTTATTCCCCTCAATAATTAGAATTTTTCAGGAATGAACAAGATTTATTCCCTGAAAAAGCTCTCCCAAAGATATCTGTCAGCCAACACTCTTCCCCACAGAAAGACACCAAACAAGGACAACAACTCAGATTTTCAGGGAGCAAAGTCTGTCTCTGGCTTCAGTCCAAGGGCAGCCTTCACTACAGTAACAGATTTGAAGTCTAAAGCAGAGACTGAACTGGGTTTACATTGTAAGGCTTCTCTTCTGGAATGAGACTGAAGTGTGCCCTGTGGAAAGAAGTCATTCTTCTAATCACACATGTACAAAATACTTTAGAAACAGGATATTCAGGTAAGCCTAGTTCTGTTCTACGCTAAACAAGACTGAGACACATTCAGAATTGTCGCCCAAGGGAGGGAAGAGCCCTCACCCACACAGACAGTGAAAATCTTCTGTCTCTAACTTCCAGGACTCAGGGCACTTAGTATGTGCAAGGATGTTGCATACAACTGGACACACTGGAAAGACATACCTCTTTCTTTCAGTTAGCTTTCTAGTTTATTTCTGTTTGAACTCCATGGCCAACATCAAAATATCCCACTTGCAGCAATACTCCAGTTCAGCCCCAAAAGACTTCAAGGCTGACAGGTCAGGTTCTGCCCACTGACAGAGTCTTCCAAAGAGCTGCAATAGCTGCTGAATAGCAAATAGCAATCTGTATTCAGACAATGCAAAAGCTCTTTGGAAGACTGAGTGTATCCCCAAGTCTTCCCAGCAGGACACTCAAGCAGGAATCCCACAGAAACACACAAAGCTGCCATGGTTTAGTGCCCTATGGGGTACATGTGCATCAGGTGCCTGCTATTTCAGTCAAACTCTCATGAACTGGAGGCTCTTAAGCATTGAGGAAGAGGGGGAAAATCAATTAATCAAATCCAGTTTCTTGGCTAGCAACATCAGCTGCCTCTTCCTACTCCCAGGGGTTGAGAGAGCAGCAATGCTGCCTGCTCACCCTCACTCCTGAAACACAAGGCCAGAGTTAGAAGAACAGGACATGCCAGCCCCTCCAGTGCAGCCTCTCCCTGCTCCTGGTGAGCACATAATGCAACTGGATTTTACTGGTGAAACAAGCAATTTTTTAAAAATTTTTTTTTAGTCTTTTGTTTCCTGCCAATTGTCCACAGGGAAAGTGTCTGCCTGCCCACACCCCACCCTCTGCCTGGGTTGCCTATGCTTCTCACACAATCTCTGCTTTGTTTACTGGCACATAAATATTTACAATTCAAAGCCAGTATGGTTCCCAGCACAAACAGAAAGGAATATTCCTGAAAGAGTTCAGGGTCTTTACCATATGTATCAGGGGCCCTATTCCCCATCCAGAGTCAAACACATTGGGCTGAAGGTCATTTGGTCAGGGGGAAACTGGAACAGGGCAGCAAGGAAAAGGTCCCCCAAATAAATAGTTGCATAGAGAATGTGACAAATATTATAGTTCAACCTAGCTCACTGAAAGACCGATGCAATCCTGTGTGACCTCTGATCAGCTTTGTGAATCTTGATTGATTTCCTGGCATTCCTTGTCTCTCTTGCACTACTTCTGATCACAAATCACAGAAAGACTGCTCTGTTCTCTCAGGCTGCTAACAAAACCTGCAGGCTGCTAAGTGCCCTGGTGAAGAAGGGGAGTCCCAGCCTCAGCACGTGGGAAAACACTGCTGCATCTTTACCTTTTTGCACGGTAACATATGTGCTTTGCACAGTGACATACTGGAGTTAGCATGGCATCACAGGACAGGGCACCAAGCCAATGAACCCAGCTAGGATCTGGACTCCAACCAAAAGGCAACACAGACATAATCACATTCTAAACACGGGCATTGTTTTAGATTCTCTACAGTGGCTCAGTTCTTACCTGCATTCAGTATGCCCTTTGCCCTCTCACAGTCCACCTAAATTACTATTAATGACTATCACTGATCTTCAGTCTTCATAGCAATATACGCTTCCTCTCTCTCTCCACACCCTTTTATCTCTCTCCCTACTGAGTAAGCCTCAAATCATGTCAACATCAAGTTTTGGATAAGCCTGAGCTAAGAAAAAAAAAAAAAGGTTGTGTCTGAAGTGTACAGACTGATGTTAAAATCCTTTCTCTGAAACCCTGGTAAATATACTGGGGCTGGGGAAGCTGCAACCATCTTTCCTCCTTCCCCAGGCTCTCTTCGTTGAGCATACTACACAATGACAGGGGACAGGCATACCCTGCCCCAAACAAGACTGTTTCTGGATCCAGCTGCCTTCTAAATTGCATCTAGGACATTAGAAAGGCCAGTTTTGGCATTCTACATTTTGGAAAAGGTGGCCATTATCAAATCACAATTGCAGGAGCCAAGAGAGCCTAAACATTGCAAGGAAGATGTCAGAGTGCTTAGTAGTGTTCTGTTGCTGGAGAAGGTCTCTACTGGCTGAAGCCAATATACCCCAATACACACTATCGACACTATCAGAAACACTGCCTCATTCCTGAGGAACTCATCCCACAGGGTGAGACACAGGGAAGAGCCGCTGTCCCTATTTAACTGAGGCAACCCAAGAGACTGACTTCTTGCCCAATCACCCCAGGAGACCTCAGTGGACCGGGACTCTTATTCAACTCTCTTGAGTTCCAGGACAGTGTCTGAGCTGCAAGATAACCTGTCTTCCAGCTACAGCTGGTGGGAAAAGAAATGCACGTGGAAGGGAACACTGGCTGAGAAGAAAATCTATTACCTGCAAACCTGAAATCATCTTCTTCGCTTCCTCCATTTCCTTTTCCAAATGGTCCTGTTGTTCCAAGAGCTGCTCCTCCCATGAATTCTCCAAATATGACCCAGGGTTCCCTGCTTGCCACTCAGGCTGGAAATGAGATTCTGTCTCTTCTGGAAGAGAAAGCAGCTGAATGTGGTCATGGGGAGCCAGAGGAGTCCAGAAAACACTTGCACCACAGATTGATTGCCTGCTATCCCCACCACCTGTCCACTGACAAACAGCGCGTCTTCTAGCCAGCATCAAGGAAGATGCTATAGGTGTGACATCTTGTGTGATCTCAAGGATTTATGCTCCATTCTTCATGCAAAGGAAGCTTTCCTACAGACACATATACCAAAGATAAGCATTGACTTTGATTCCTCAGTACTGGAGATTTCAAAGCACATCACAGGGGACAACATACTGCACTGTGTGTGGTAGAAAATACCTAAGGGGCGAAAAGCAACTGCAGGATTTGACAAGCATGTCTTAGGGTTACAGGGTGCACCAAGGACCCACTGAAAGCAACATTAAACAGTACTTCTGCTTGTCAAATAACATGGCTTTCTCAAGGTGGACAACACACCTAATTCTGAAAAATACTTGTCTCTTAATAGCAAGTTTAATAGCCTTGCATTCCTTTTCCAATCCCCAAGCACAAGCTGGATCACTGGTTAACTATCATCCGCTGCCTGGCCCAGCAATGTATGTTTTTTTTTTTTTTCTTCCCTAAGGAGGGGTGAGGAATAATCATAGCAGTACTTGTTAGCTAGTTGACCAAAAGTGAAATTGGCCAATGCAAGCTGCTGTGCATCTGTAGACACGCAGCAGCAATATCCTACTGTATGGGCAGCAAGCAAAGACACTAATGCTAAGAATTTAAGGAAGAGCCACAGTCTGCCAGCTACTTCAGCCAGTGAGTTTGTCAAATACTTTCGACGGAGCACTGAAGCAGGACTACAGTGGCTCAGGCAGCAAAGCATTTCCTGTGAGAGCTTCTCTGTCATTTGTCCTTGGGATGGATGCTACCAGAAAGAGTTTAGGCTGCGTTCCTGAGAAGGAAGGGAAACAAAAATCACTTCAGGAACTTCTCTGAAAAACCCTTGCTTCAATCTGCATGAAAATTTTAATGCAAACCGACCATATCACAGGGCATTTGAGGCAATACAACAATGACTTCTCAGTGCAAACACCACAACAATACTACAGCTTTTCAATTCCTTGCCAAGAGACACTCAACCTATGTACAGATGTGCTGTAAACAGACCCCTACACAAAGTCAAGATATGCATCACAGGCTTGACAAGCTCACATGGACTCTTTCTTTAAGGAAATTTTAAATGGTTTTTCAACATGGCCTAATGAGGCTGTGATGAAAGCATTCACCCTACAGTGAAAATTATACGTGACCCTTAATCCTCCAGAGCTTTTTATTTCCCAAGTATTATTCTGCAAGCCTCATAGACATTGCCATCCTATGGCATTATTGTAGTGTTGAAAGTTTTGGGATTTAGTTTTATGTGAACAGATACTCAGCATTACATTCTCTGCATCCATTTCAGTCACTGGGGAACTTTTGAGCAAGTTTATGATACAAAACAAATCCCAACAAAACTGTGCACTATAAAGCATTATCTGCAAGGTACCTGTTTTAGTTTCTGTTTCCTCAGTGTGGATGATCACAAGTCTTTCCTTCTCCTCTGATGGGGCTACAGTGGATTCACTCTTTGCACTATGGATAGGACTGGGTGATGCAAGACTGCAGAGGAAAAGGAGAAACAGTTACTTCTAGTGCTGATCAACATCATTCTCACCTAAGAGAAATGTGAATATGCAAACAGGCTTGTTGAAATGAAGAATTATCTGCATACTAGAGAAGCCATTAACAAACCAAACCAGGCATGGGACTTTTCCATCACTCCACATCAGTGTCATAGCAGGCTAACTGGTAAGCAGCACAGCGTGTCTCTTCATTGTCCTTGGCAGAATGCAAGTTTGAGGCTGCCACCACAAAATACACATACACTCAGGCGGGGTTAAGATCACGCTGTACTGAAAGTCTGCTCAGAAACTATTTACTGCAAGCTTTACGTTTGTACTGCAAGCTGAACAAAAAGACACCCTGGCTTACTTCAGCTCTTGCTTCAGCTTTCAAAAGCACCACCACTTCACTAACTTGAAATTCCAAGAGCAAAAGTTTTCAAAGTCAGGTATCACTCCCTCATGTTCTTAGGTTAAAACTTCTTCAAAGTACCCACATATTTTCATTGGAGCCATCTCAGCTGACTGTGAGGTTCACACAATCTTTTTTCAGAAATTCTTCCTAAATGCATCACCCAGACAACATCAAAAGGTGGCTGAAGCTCACTGACCCATTCAATGTACCTCTAAAGTCACAGGAACTAATAATCCTTGCAAGCGTGAGAAGGAGTTAATTTTTCATTCTCTCCAACACAGAAACAAATGCCAGAGAACAAAAAAATAAAACAGTGTGGAAATAATATAATAGGTTTAGAAAAATAAGAGGCTTCAACAGGTCGCCTTCTGCATCTTCCCAGCACTGCTGCTGCGTATTCCACAGCTCCCACAGCATCAGAAAAGCCTTGCAATAGAGATGGAAATGACTTGCTAGCCACTCCCATCTGGTCCACTCCCACAGCCAGTGCTGGCCTGCTTCTCATTTATATTACAGACCTTCGAGCAGTCTAGTTTGAATGGTCCAGACTAAATGGACTTTCACCACGTTAAGGGAAAAGAGGAATGCAACTTACTAAGTGAATAACCAGCTTCTAATGGGGATCTCCAACAGCTACAGTACCTGTTCTTTCCTGCTCAAACAAGGTGTGCATGATTATTAAAGGGGTCCAGGCCACCTGGCTTTGCTCAAGGATTTACCTTCAGGAAGGCTAACTCCATCACAGCACTCCCTGATTAGGCACATTTTGTACACAAGATGTACAACCAGCCCCCTGCTCCTGCCTGTCACTGAATGGGTGTATAGCATAAAATTAAAATAAGTGTTTGGGAGCCCAGAGTACTATTGAGTTTGTATTATATAATAAGGGTCAGAGGAAAGGATGAAACTGTCAAACAGCACAGGTACAAAGAAGAAGCCCAGCTGATCTAACATGTCCAGTAACTCAGAAGTATTTTTCTTCCTTTTAGGAAGAGACCTCAATATTCCCCCCACATATTCTCAGCTGATACTCTGAATGTGCCATCATCCTGATAAGGCCACTGCGAAATGCATTGCTGGTTCTCATCCATGGAAAAGATGAAAGAATGAGAGCTGCCCTAGAAAAACAGTATTGGCAACTGTCATGTGAGAAGGTGGTGAAACTGAGGGATTGGCAAGAGCAGGCAACTGGAAAGAACAAGCAGGACAAAAAACAAGTGGATACACAGCCTGAAAACAACATTGCCCTCATCCAAAGTCTGCTCCTCTCAGCACTGGATCCTCAGCCCAAAGCAAACACAAAAGACTGCAGCTCCGGCAGGGATAGGGTTAAGTGGTCACTACAGGTCTCTACAACAGACAGTTTTACAGAAAATGGCATAAGCATTCCTATGTCCCCAGTCCCCTTTCCAGGCAGTTGCCCTATTTTAAAAGGCCAGTGGGTTCACACAGCATCAGTCACCACCTCTCAAACCATACCAGACAGCCAAAGAGCCACTGAGATGTACTCAGATGAAGCAGTAGCAACGGCTGGGTTGCCTCATACATTATGCCATCAAGTTAATGCTGGAAATATTTCTATGGTGTTTGTATCAGTCACCAAACCTGTTAGAGTATGAAATATCCACTGATGTAATTTTTTCTTTAAAGTACATAATAATTCGTGATTAAAACATGCCAAAATAAATAGCTTTAATTTCCCAGCACTTCAGACATATCCTTGCTCCACTGAGTCCCCAAGTTGCCGGCACCTGCACAGTCAAGCCATTAGGCAACAGCCCCTATGATAAGTCTGAATTCTCATAATTTTAATAAACACCTCATCCCTGCTGTTCCAAATGACAACGGCAACAATCGCTCACCATTTGACCTGCTTCCCTCCCATGATCCCACTTCAACCTTTCGCCTCATAGAATCCGGTTCCCGGGGAGCCTCAGGATTCTGGCTGCAGGCATGCCTTGTCCTTTCACATGCTCAGAATTCAGTGCAGAAGATACCAGCTCCTGTCAAACTACCGGAGAAATATTTGCAAGCCAGACTTCTTCATATAAACTGAACGATTCACAGCAGAAACAAACAAACAAAAAAAGCCCTCGGGGTCTTTGCAAGAAAGAGTCGGAGGGCAGATCAGCAGCCCCCAAACATATTTAATTCCAGAGTCAGGGAATTCCACAGCCTGGGTTTTGCTTTTGCTGGTTTTCCGTTCCGGTTATTTTTCTCTTGCTGCTGCATTTTGGTCAGCCACACACCCAGCTGTTGTCATCACAAGGACTGCAATCTGGATTGCCAGAGCTGTTTCTCGTCCCATTCTACCCTCTTTAGACTCCAAGCACCTGCTGCAGATGCCAACAAACAGCCAAGAGAAGGTGCTCCTGCAAGCAGTTTTCTCTTCCAGCCTTGGATGCAGTGTCGGAAGATGGTATGCAGCACTTCCCAGCCCTGTGCACGGCTCCCTCTTCCTCGCTATCTCCAGCTCCCTCTCCCTCCCTCCTGCTGTCACACAGGCTGTGCAAGGCAGAGCCTTTTCTCCGAGATGCCTGGCTCCGAGTGGGGGAGGGAAGGCTGGTAGAAGGGGAGGGGAAAGGGAGATGGATGGGTGAGGGGCTCAGTGGCCTGGGAATCCATCTGATTTTGGCAAATTTTCCATGAATCATTTCAATTGCCTTTGCTTATTAGAGCTTTTGTCTCTGGGAATTCTGTTATTCAGGCTGTGAGCTCTCTTATTGAAGAGTTAATGCAAAAATGAGCTGATGCTAGGCAGGGGATGCTGCCCTGGGACAGACACGACAGCAGCACAATTAGATGAAGGGGGGTGGCTGCAGTTAATAACCACATCTCTCACTAATAAAAAAAGTGTCTTGTTTCTCCCAGCCAGTTCTTATAACTAAGTTAGTACATTTTCTCTCTGGAACAGAAAACAACCATCCTGTTTCCATCATGAAGCCTGGTGTCAGCAGAAAACATTCCCAGGAGCAGGTGGTCAAATTGCTCCCCATTTCTTTGGGTAGATCACTGATCACTTATGTAAAGATACTCATCATATTATGGCCTATCAGCAATTATATCACCATTACCATGTGGTAGGAGAACTCATGACATTACGGGAAAAAACAAAAGACAACACAAAGTGATTTAGGATGTGCAGTGAAGTTTTCAACTCACCATTTATATCTATATATATATATACACACAAATTACATATGAGCAAACAGCAGTTGTCTGACAACCCATTACAGAGTAGAAGAGTACACATAAAATACTACAGCTACCTTAAACTGAAGAATGAGTGGAGGGAGCAGCGTGTTTCACGCGCTGTCCTACTGGGATCACGGTGCAAGAATCAACACCAAAATCCTGTGACATTAGCCATGAAATTCTGTTGCCAAGACCAGAATTTTTACATCTTCCTCTGCAATGACAGCTTCGAAAGTACACTCTACTGACATCATGTGGAGACAGTGATCTAGTACTGGCTCACACGGTGTTCCCACACTCTTCCAAATGTTTATGTCCATATTTATAAACACAAACGTGACCTCACAATGTTACACAGAAAATTTGGGGGTTATTGTATTTTTTTCTCCTCTGTTGGGCCAAGTGACCTCAATTCTCAGCTATTGACACTGGATCAGCTCTGCCATTGTAGTACAGTTTTTCTTCAAAAGCCCCTTCACTGTCTCTCCTATATCCATGAAAACAAACAATACAGCCATGTGTCTTCCCTCTCCTCTCCACTGCTCAAGGAAATTGGGGCAAAAGTTTTGACTTCTGCCCCAAAGCAAGGGGTAGCTAGAAGAGCTTGTAAGGCATCAGTGTAATCTGTTGTAACTAGCACACACTGCTCAGGTTCACAGCTGCACATTGTGGCACTTCCTATTGGAAATGTATTTTATGCTGCCATTCTAACCAATCCTGTCTTCCACCGGTTCCATTTCCTTAGAAAGCCTCCACTTGCACCAGCTTGGACTTGCTTAACTTGTGCAGTCAAGAAACCCAGCCAAGGCTGCAGGCTGCTCACAGCACATACTTCTCGGGATCCAAGTCCTCCTTCAGAAGGGACAGTCACCTCCAATGGAAACCATACTGAACTCTGACTTTCAGGCTTCACAGGAGTATGCAGGATATTTTTCAGTAAAATAATAAAATGCTGCACTTTAGATTGAAGGCAAAAGTCTGGGGGATGGAAGGGTAAATTAGGTAACTGTAAATCCAGAGACAGTTAAATGTAATGGATGAGGGCACGATGGCAATGAAGACACCCGGCTATGCCCAACTCCCAGCTTCTGCGAAGAATTAACCCTATCCCAGCTGGACCCAGGACAGAGAGTTAAATGTAATGAATGAGGGCACGATGGCAGTGAAGACACAGCTGCAGATTCCCCCAGGATCGTATATCTGAATTAAAGACGGGTGTGTTCCTGTACCTGCTGTTCAAATCCACATGCCCCCTCATCTCCATCTCTCTGCAGGGCACAAGGTTGGTTGGTTGAAGTTCCTTTCCTCCACATCTTCTCCATCAGCTCTGAAATATTCATCCCTTGCACCCTAGTTACTCTGCCCTTTCCTTGCTGGGAAGCAGGCCACCAACTCCATCTCAGCATCCCTTGTATCAGCACTCCCTCAAAAGGCTCCACTTGTACATTCAGGTTCCCAGCAAAATGCTTCAGTGAACCACTGCCTCATCATGGTTTCTGAGGCTTCATCCTCCAGACCAGGCAGGAGACTCTATGCTGCCTGATACATCTCTTTTCTATCAGAGCTAACCAGAGCGCAGTGATAAGAAAGGGCACTTCAGAGAATGTCAGACAAGGGGACACAATAAAGTTCCTTACCTGGAAGAGTGGGACTCCAGTGGCATGTTCTGCTGCCCTTCGTACTGCTGCACCAGTGCCCGGACACTCCAGTAGGGGTTTTCAATCTCCTCATCCATGTTGCTATTTCTGGAGATAAAAATCATAGAATGAGGGAAGCCTCACCTGACAGAAGCAGGAATTATTCTGGTCACCAAGAAAGAGGGTAGAAAAGCTAATGAAAGGAAGGGAAGAAGGAGGCAACAGCTAGAAAACTGCCAATTAAGAAAATTCTCCGTCCCATCTTCCTGGTGTGAGGGAAACACAGGCAAACAGGTCCTCCCCTTTTAAACTTGGCCCTAATTCTGTGACTAGAAAATTACAAAAGCTCTGGGAAGGCAAGGAAAATAACACATTTGCAAACAGCGCAAGGACTGGCTTTTCTGAAGAACTCCTGGCTCAAGGCCTTTGCAAGAGAAACCTTTAATATTTAATTTTTCAGAATATACCATTTCAACCTCATTTCCAAACCGCTTCATGGGTACTCCCCTGAGCCAATATCAGATGAGCAAATGACCTTCAGCTGTGTAAATTAAACCCTCAATAGACCACCATCTGGCTTCCACTGAAATGTCATTACTATTATAATCCACATAGCACCTTTTGCAAGTGTTAAACGTGCTTTTCCCAATTACACATTCCTTCTGTACATGGATCATCTCCCTGCACTATCACCAGCACTCCTCTGCTTACATGGGATGCTGCATCAGCTAATGCACACAACTGCATCTGCCTAGGTAGTAGTAAGCTTAACATTGGGGCAAACACATGTAGAAGTCAGAACAGACTTGTACAACAGGCTCAATGCCTTAATTCTGGAAGTAACTGCTCCCGGATCTGTAATTGATATCTGTAGTTAAAGACCTTGATTTTGTTTCACTTGAAATGAGAATGTCTCCAAATAGACAGCACCAAGAAAGGGCACTGGGTTCAGCATGAAATAGGGAAAAATGAGGCAGCAGAGTTTCTTCTGGCTTGGCTGTAAAGAATTGTTCTTTTCCAATGAGGTAAGAGAGATCCAGTGGTTATTTTGCTGTCAAACCGGAAAAGAACCTGGGATACCTGCAGTATTCACCATCAGGCAGCCGGGCTAGGTCAGGACTCCCCTTTGTTGGGCCACTATCTAGGTTTCAGTGAGACAGCAGCAGTTTGTCTCTGCACAACAGGAGAGCTACCTTACACCAGGAATTGTCAGGATAAAGAAACATCTATTTTAAAACAAGTTGTGTCCATCTGCTAACATGACCTGACTTCACATAACCAGGGAAAACTCTTACCTCTTTCTGTGCCGGAAAACATCCCGTCCGGATTGCAAGACATCTTGACGAACGTCTGCCAGAGCAGCCACCGCCCCTTGAGCCACTGCAGCAGCTGAGCGAGGCTTGTAACTGGCGGACGATGCTGACAAGCTCTTCCCCACCGTGCCAGCAGGGCTATGATTCATTGCTCTCCCAGAGCCTGGTTTGAAATGGGCAGCTAAGGCCAGGATCAGCCTCATGATAGATTTCAAGTTCCCATCAACAATATCTGCAAAATGCAAATAAAGACTACCACTGTCCTAGCGGTCACTTCAATTAGCACATAGAATTTGCTTTGTCTTAATCCTCAAGACCAGAGAACAGCAATGTATTTCTTTAGCAATAGCATCCTGTGTCACAGACTGTTTGTAGCGCCCTGCCAATGTTAACACCAAGGCCAGTGATCACATTCCCTCTCCCAGTACAGTCAGGAAACAGGAAGGGTCAGGGCCTTTCTTCTACCCTATAAATCTGTGTGCACACACCAGCAATCCTTGTGATATCTGAGTAAACCATGCCACAGACATGTTTTTGCATATTGGGTCTCCTCCCTATTTACAGGCCATGTGAAACACTATCACAGGCTTCCAGTGGACCAGAAATATTTTTCCCATGCCCGATTTCACAGCAGCAGGTTTGTATGTCCTTTTAGTGAAAGATTCTGAGTCTGCATTCCTCGTTACAGCATGACTTGATCTTCTGACTGGTCAGTAGCCAAAGAAAAGGCACCTTTGTTTCGGTACACCGTGCTGCTACCAAAAGCAGTCAAGAATCATTTAACCCCAAACCTGTTCCTAAACCACAAGAGGAAAAAAACAAAACTCCTCCACAAACCAATACAATATCTGTTTGATTTGAAACAAAGACAGAAACAGGCCCCCACCAGGGGCACATACCTTTTGCTGATGTCTGATGCATGCGGATCTTTTTTGATGCCACAAACTGTAAGACTTTCTCCACATTTTCCCTCATCTCCTGCTGGCTGCTGGGGTTGACCTGAATGCCGTTCAGCTTCTCACCAGCTAAAGGAGCAAAAAAAATTTTATTAGAGAAGAACTGAAACTTCAACAGAATGGCATTTACGATTTGCTTTCCGATTTTTTTTTTAAAGTCACTCCTTCCCCCCCCACAAGCTCTGACACCATCATTAATATCTGCCAGTATGCCTGACAGATGTCAGAGCCAAGGCCAGCCTCCTCTACACAAGATCTAAAACTGCAAGATGAAAAATAGTGCCATATGGCATTACTGACCTACAATCTCAATGAGCAAAGCAAGAATGACTCCATCTCGGAGATCTTGTCTCAGGTCTTGGACTGGCTTTATTGTTGGCTTCTTCTTCAGCTGGGAATTCACCCAGGCCACATACGCCTGTAGCTGTTGCTGAAAATAGAGAACAAAACGTTTGCACATCATTGCCATTTCAGGGGGAAATTGCATCACTCTCACGTTTCTCTCCCATCTTCACGGATCTCATTGTCTTTTGCCCTTGAAAACAAACACCCTTGGTCACATCCTGAAGCCTGCTGAGCACTAACTGACATCACTGCACACTGCGGTGCAGCTCACTCCATGCCAGGAGAGAAGAGCAGGCAGGCAGCAGGACAGGGCTCATGATCTAAGCACAGCTGAGAAGGGAGTTTTACATTATATTTCATCTAGGTTGGTGCCAAACCAAAGCTGTCATCCGCTCATTTTTGGTGCCAGAACCGGTTTATCCACAACATTCAGTGTCCCATTGTTTTTCCACATATCAAGAAAGTAGAAACCCCACAATGCAGAAGCAAGAAACCCTATGTTATTTCTCATTAAGCTATGCCATCTACCAAAAGAAGCAATCAGGATAGATTTCCTGGAAAAGACAACAGCCTCCCTCCTTAAAAATCCCATTGCCTCATTTTGTTCATGCAACGGGGAGGAGACACCCTGTTGTTCAGCCCCCTTCCTCCATGTCCTTGGAGCTAAATCAGCATTTCTAATGACTCTATTTCTGTACATGGGGAAGCTGGCTTGCCACGGCACTTAACACCTGCAAGACTTGAGAGCAAGGAGCCTTTCCAGCAGGTCATACTGATGCTGCTTCATATAGCTGTGCACGTGGCCTCAAGAGGAAGACCAGGGAAACCAAAACGCAGGCTTCTGGTCAGTGTGAAGTCCCATCTGGCATAAGTGACTGAAAGGCAAAGAGCAGATTCATATGACCTTTCCCTTTCCATTCCCCTCTCAGTAGCACTTCCACAGCTATAGGAGTGCTGGTAACGCTGAAATCCCTTTGGGCAGCGCTGGTGTGGTACATGGAAGGTAAACAAACTGATCCATTTATGGGATTACCTCCCCTTTTCCCTAAGCTTCCCACTATTCTGCCAGTGCAGCAGGTTTTAAGTCTCCATTCCATATTATCTCAGCAATGTCAGTCAGAGTTGATGCTTTTACAGCCCATCCAAGTCACAATCTGATCACAGCTTTACTCTTCATTATCCTGACATAGGAAATCCAACTTTAATCACACCATGGTTTGGTCTGCTGGTTCAGAAAGGTGCCTGGACCTGTATTCAATCAGTTCCCCTCACTCAGCAGAGAGCTGGAGTGCAGAACAGAGGAGAAGAGCTTGACGGACTGCCTGATGGCTTTTGAATAAAAGGAGGCAGAAGTGGTAGATCTGATGCATGCTTGCTGCAGCAGACTTGGCCCATCACATCGATTGCATCGGCATGCTTTTCTTTGGCTGTAATGGCAACGATGCACATCAGCTTTGCCTGCCCAATTTCAGAGTATTTTCTACTGAATGCAACTGAGCACTGTGGAGAATCAACAAGCCTTGACTTTCTCTCTCTCTTGCAGGAGCTGATGATGTGGTGCTGATTTTCAGAACAGCAGTGGTAACTCTTGCCAGCTGCAGAAGGCACCCCTACCTCTTGCAATTGTATTTTAACTGATCACACCACTCAGGAGTTTTCTGCTTCTCCCTGCATTTTGGTTTGAGCTTCTGTTCATACAAATCTTAGACTCGACGGGGCTCACACTGCTCTACTCCTGTTCCAATATTTCTTTCAAAATCTCGATTTTTCAGAAGAAAAACATATCAACCTAGTCTAAGATTTACTATGCAGAGCACATGTTATTAGGATTATGGTGGACTTAAGCTTAATCCTATTTATGCTAACACAGCTTTGCCTTCCAAAAAAAGGCCAGGTTTACCTGTACCTTACAACGGTAAGAGTAGCTCCCTTACCCAAGGAAAGTTAGAGCCCAGACTGCTTCAGCTCCTAGGCAGATAGATCATTGTAGGGTGGTTATATCCAAGCCACTCTGGAAGCCTTAAAAGACTTTGCAGAGGAGAAGAACATTTTTAAAGCAAGGTACTACAGGCCACCTGCAGTTGTAAGGAGCTGCCCAACTTAGCACTTCAGTAAGCACAGCACCTCCCAAAGCAGGATTTTCCTTTAGATCACTTGTTCAGCACATACGCTGAAGAAATGCCTCAGACCTACTGGCTATAGGAAAACACCTCTAGAGGTCAAGAGTATATATCTTTGTGCTTTCAATTCACAGCCAATGGTACACAGGGAGAAAATGCCCTTCCAGGGTCAGCACATTTTTCTCAGCAACTGTAATCCCTTACTGATAATTACGATTAAGTGTTGTTATCTAGTATTTTCTACAAGTGGAAGAAAAGCAGCAGGTCTATTGCAAATCTCCTGCCAGGTGTAGGCATCCTTGCTAGTCTCACTGAACCAGTGCGATTCACCACCTGCTCCTTAGGGCTCATGTTTCTACCTTCTCAGCAATCAATCAGTCCAGTCTGCCTGACAGTGAATATCGGTAGATCACAATCCCTTGATATGTCATGCTACAGTAGACTCCCATGACTCTGCTCATAGAGAGAGGTGACTTTTCTGCAATCATTTGATGAATTTGAATCTATCCTTCTTGTTGGATTTAGGGAATCAGCCTGGAAGAATAATGTTTCTCCCACTCTTTACTCTGCTTTTCCTTTACACCCTATGGACACTAACCAAGCACCAGGCCTAACAAGGTCAATAATAGCCCTCGTGCTAGGAGGCTGTTCCCAGTATGAAAGGCATTTAGTGTCCTGTCTGTTCAGAGCACTGAACCAAATGTCTGTAACAGGAAAGCTCAAAGGCTAGCCTAATTGCATCAGGATGTCATGTTGAACGCCTTGTATGATTTCTAAGCTTTCTGACATAATTACATGGGAACTGTAATTTTCCATCCAGTGTTCCTCCAGTTCGATTTTTGTTTTTGTTTAAAAACAGCTTTGTAGAAGCAGAAAAAAGCTCACAAGCAAATAAAATGTTTCTCTCTGCTCTCAAAGCCAGCAGATTTTTTTTCTTTTTCTCAAAATTGCTGCTTAAATGTGATTCAGGCTGTTGAATGTATTCAGTGAAAACCACCCAATTATGCTCCATTCCAGAGACATAAAACTTTCCATGCAGGATGAAGTAACTCTTACCTGTGCCTATATATATACTGCTATTTTATTAATTTAGTGCTGCATTTTAGAATCCATTTGGACTAGCTCAGTGGATGTAAACATAAATTCTCTTTAACCAGCTCATGAAGCCAGCAGCACCACTCACAGTTATGCTCAGTAGCTTGTTGCAGCCTAATAATAACTAATCTTGAGTCTCCTCCCAAGAAACTGGGTCTAGGTGGGCAAATGGCAAGAAATGCATGTGGGGCAGCTTTTTATCTCTGTAGAACCAAGGAGTTATTTAATTTGTGCAGAACAAAAGCCTGATGATTCCATTTTCCCTTTTAACATAATAAACCTTTTCCTTCTGTTGATCTTTTGCCAACACACATCCTTGCTGTCAGACAGTGCCCTCACTTGTGCCACCCATCTGCCACATAGGGGTGTTTTTGTGAGTGGCATCTATACTCCACATAGAAAGGAATGTAAAATAAACCTACCTACAATGTATTCTTTTGAATCAACATCCATGCCCCAAAAAGTCATTGCCATTCAAAGACAGGTTGCTGCTTTGGGGATAATTTCTGGCATTTTTGCAAGATGTTTTAGTGCCTCTGCATTTTCCCCAGTCTGGTATTTTAAGGCTCTTTCTCACACAGGCAGTGTTTCTATGCCAGCGTAGAGGCAAAAAGCTGAGCCACAAGGGATCTTTTCCTGTAAACTGCCAGTACTTTGGAGCACATGATTCACCCTGAATTATCAAATGGTTCCACTACACCCAAACAAAGTCTAAGGTCTGTCAAAACTAGTTGCACTGAGACATCCCCTGATGCTTCAGGAAAGAAAAGGAGCATTGTTCCTTATTTAGCAGAATGCAGTCACCAGCCCTGCACGGACAGGGAAAAGGAGCTTTGTCAAGAGACCGAGCACACAGTATGACTGAACAGCTCTGCACATACACCTAAGAGCTTGCTAGCAACTGATTTGTGTGTGTTAAGGCACAGATTTGGAAAGTACGTCCTTGTATTTCAAGATACTAGTCACCAAAAGAGCCACCTGGACAGAAAAGATGCTCTGTCAAAAGAACAGACACTGAATCAACAAGGCAATTCCTGCAATACCCCAATTCAATGCTTGTGTTAAATTGAGCCTGACTTTTTATCGTGAACCTGTTCTTATACCCAAACATGAGGTTTAGCAGCCACTCACTTCCAGCCTTCTAACTACAGAGCGCTGTGTTGGGATCAGGCCTTAGGACCCTCTTTCCCATTCAGAGACTTTGATAAATAAGCACCTATGGTACAAAGAGATAGGGGAGGAAGCACAACTGGCACAGAATTACAGGGTTTCTTGCTCATTTCCAACTGTGTCTATGATATGACATGTGTCCTTGGCAAGTCACTTAACCTCTCTGTACCGTAGGTTCTGCACTTGCAAAATTCATTTCAATTTTACTTTTGTTCTAATAGGAAGTGTGTGATGAGGCGGAGAGATCCCAAGTGAGAGGCATGAGAGTGAATCTGGTTTTGTGGTGGGAAAGGGACTTTTTTTCCACAAATGACCAGTCTGTGGGTACAACTAGACAGGGTGGGGCTAGCACTGAATGCATCACTCATCTCTGCTCCCATTATTAATTATGTTATTAATATACAGATACCATTAGCTTATGCCAGCGAAGGATCTGCTGCCCTCGAGCACATGAAACGTAAGCTTGAACTAAAGCAATACATCTGCTAGCTAAAACTGAGACCAAGATACTCCGCGGAGGAGGGGATGGAGTATTCACAGAGTTACTGAGAGCAATTAAAGGAGACCTGTAGCTGCTGTGAAGCTGTGAGGCTCAAGTTTCATACTCAGTTTGTTTTCCCTGTGATGGCTGGGGCTGTTAAGCCCAGGAGGGATGTTCATTTTCTGTGAAGAATAGAGTATGGAGGCAGAACAGTCAGGTAGGGGCTGAGCTTTGCAAAGGTGAGGAACCACTAAACACAAACAAAAAAATGCTATACACTCTAAGAAAAAATAAAACACACCAAGGGACTATCCTGCTATTTTTTTTTTTTTTTTTTTTTTTGCCAGAAAGCAAATAGCAGACACTGTTTGGTTTCAGCACAAGCCCCCGCAATTTTCCATCCTTTTCTGCTTACAGACAGGAAATCATGCTCCAGCATGGTCTGCAGGATGCACAGCCAGGCAGTGGCTGCCCTGGAATCTTGTACCGAGTCCATAAAGAGTCCAACAGAACTCATTTTTTATGCACCCTGAAGAGGGAAGCTAACAGCAATCTGCACTCCCCATGCAGTTACAGGATTCCCATCTCTGGAATTTCTTGGTACTTCTCACTCATTTTATGATTTATTAGTCTCCCTAACAGCAGAACAAGCAAAGAAAGAACACTTTTAAAATTATATTTTCCTGACCAAGATGAATTTCAGTCCCCTAGAGATTCAACGCACAGAACAAGATTGTGAAAAAGCCAGCCTGCTCTTTGTCAGCCTCTCCCAAGAAATGTGTGCCCACAAAGCAGATTTACAGGCTTTCCAACAGCCTTCAGACATACAGACTTTATATACTCAGGAGAGGAGTCAATTCTGTAAAATAAACTGTGCTCCATAACCTTGCTGCAGTTTCTGTTATTCACTGCTAAAACAGTAAAGCGCTGTGAAGAGAATAAAAACTCTGAGCTAAAAACACCATCTGTAAAACAGCCACAAACTCTTCAAAAAAAACTATTGCTGATTTGCAGATCCCTGGCTGAGCTGCCCAGTATCCCCTTCTGTTAGTAAACAGCTCTCCTGCCTTAAAATTTTGCTCATTTTTCTCCTTCTCTGTTCCTCAAAATACTCAAAGCACTGGGAGACATAACAGCTCCTGAGAGATGCCACACAAAAGCATGCTGCCTTGCCCCGGAAAGGTCTGCGTGAGCCTTGGGACGTGCATTTACCTCCGTGAAGCCCTCCTGAAGAATATCCAGTAAATTCCCCCTGGCCAAACAAGCGAGCATTCTCCACGAGCCCACCGATGGGCGAGGGTCTCAGAGGACACAGGGCAGATCCTCCAGCTCTGGGCACAACCTCTTCCTCCGCCTCCCCAAGACAAAGAGTTGGAGCTCATCAGGAACCGCGTTCATGGTCCCATATGTGCAGCCCGTGACCGCACGCAGATAGTTGAGCCAAAGTCAAGGCTTGCACTGGGCATGCTCGAGAGGGAGCTGCTGGGGGAGTAGCGGGAGAGATGTCGTACGGTTCCTATAGAAACGCTTCAGCTTACAAGATGCAGGCCCAGGATTGAGTTAGGGAAACATCTGAAACCCATTTCCAGCAGTCGTACTCACACAAAACCCGCTGCGTAAAAGAGATTTTCAAACCTACCAAACACAGCGAGCCCTGTATGGTGAGTGGGAGGGAGAGAAACAAAGAACGGCAAATAGCAGACGGCTGGCTTAGCTAGAAAAGCAAAAGGAGGATTGTAAGAGCCGCCAGCTCTGACTGTCAGCAATCGTTCTGCGGCCCCAAAGAAACAGCAGCACTGTCAGCAACCTGGTAGAGATGGGAAGCTGCAAACCAGGTCACAACACAGCTAGTAACATTTGCACAGTTCTCGGCCCTGCTTTCGTTGCCCTGGCAATGAAGTTGAAAGAAAAAAAAAGGCAGAAAACTTTCAAAGTCGAATTAAATACAATCCCCAGCAAATTTTCTAAATCAAGAATAACTGCATTCATTCCAGAAACAACTACCAAATACCTCTCAAACTTCATCTCACCTTACAGGAAATGCCAAGGGAAAAAAAAAAAAATTAAAAACCTCTCAGAATGGATGAAGACACCTTCTGCCAGGGGCTCTGGCTGCCAGTCCACAGAGCAACACTGCAAATACCTCCTGGTGATACCAGACCGTGCCTTCAGGTTTCAAAATACCTAGCCAAGCATTTCTAAGTGAAAGACACACTTAAAAACAAACGTGTTTTTCTGCCTAGGTATTGAAGCATCCGGAGGAAAAAGCAATTGCATAATGTTACCATTTTACCCTGCCACATATGGAGATGCAGCTGAAATACCGAAAGACAAGCAACAGGTAATTTCCCTCTGTAACCAACCCAAGTCATTCAAAAAGGAGTCAGCCCCCATGCCTCCATGACATTTATAAATGATTTGTTCACATTTGCCTTCCACATTTTTCATAATTCAGTGGGAATTGAGATTTTTATGTTTTCATTGACTGTAATATCACATCTGTTAAGCAAAACAACAGATTACTGAGAGGCTTTGTCTTGTAAGCTGACAACGCTGGTGGTTAGTACCTTGATCCCGTTTACTTTTGAGGCTCAAAATGCCATTAAATAGACAGGAATAAATATTTAGCCCCACTTTTTTGTGATGCAATCAAGTAGCTTGTGCATTTGCAATTTCAATAAAATGTCATAGAAAAGCTGAATAAGTCGTTCCCCCATCAGACAGAAAGTGACCTAATTAAAAAAAGAAAAAAACAACAACCACAAAACACATTCTGAGCCTTCTCTGTGGACTTTATAATGCTATTCGTGACTGATAATCTCAAATAAAAAGTTATCTTTATTATCTGTTTTTTATTTCTACATAGTAAACATACATTCATAGCAGACTTCTAATATTAACAGGAAACGATGCTGAGGTCATCCCTTCGCTACACCACTTCAGCTTCTGGAACAAAAAAAATTAACTCCAGATGTACTGAAGTAAAATTAAATGCACTCTGAATGCACCGAGAGGTTGCAGATGGCTGTTAGCTGTTCTCTGATTGTTTTTGTAATTTATTTTGTGAATTTGATAGCAGATTAAATATTTTATGCTCATAATCCCTGCAAGCTCTAGGTATTTACCTTTGTCCTTTGAGGGGCAGAGAAGCCAAAGGCGGGCAGTCCCTAGCCACAGACTTTACAGGGGTGAGATAGCTTCTACCTCCCAGAACACCAGCCCAGTGAAAGGCAAAGTGTTCTCGTTACGTGTGCCAGGTTCAGGCACAGGCCTGCTCGCGGCATGTTCTCCATCAGAGATTTTGTCATCAAAGGTTTGCTTCTACATGGGGTTTCTTACCTCTGCAACAGAACTGCCTCGCTTTGACAATATGAATGTCAGAGAAGAGAAACTAGGCCATTTCTGATGGCTAGACTGAGGGGCAGAGCATGCTGAGCCATTCTTCTGTTTATTGTGGTAGTATAAATGCGTCTTGGGTGTATGTGTGTGCTGAAAATACCTTTGAAAAATTAAACACTAGTTCTCCCATCTTTGTGTTTCACTCTTAAATTTCAAGCTTCTTTTAGCAGGAATCATATTTTTCTTCCGGTTTTATAACATCCTAATAGATGCCTTTGAATGTTATCTTTGCAAGAAGCAAACAAAACAGCCTCTTACTCAGACTAATGCTTCATAATTCTCCCTGAGGATGATTCCAAAATGAAAGGCACAGGGCAGTGATATCAAAAGGATGTCTCCATCAACTGTTCCTGGTGGGAGTGACCTTCAAAACAAACATGTAGGATGGCAGTTTGGTTGGTGGCATTGCCCTCTCCTGGCCATTATTTGCAGTAATAGCAAAAAGAGCTGCCTAATTCAACTAATGCTTTGTGTCCCTGAATGTCCCCTCCCAACCTCCCCGTCAAGCATCCAAAACAGAGGTCAGACACAAAAAGGGCTCCTGGAAACTCACGGAGGATGCAGCAGGCTGTGATGTGTGTTGGGGCACCATGGCCACCAGAGTTCCCATGATGGATGCCACAGCTTAGCTCTGTACCAGCACTCCTTCCCCCTTGAAGCCTGAGAGGGAGAAACAAATGTATTAAATACAAATTAAAGAATTTTCTTAGAAGGACAACAGACTTACCAATGAAATATCTGAATATAACCAAAACAAACAAGGAAAGTTGCCACCGTCTTTCGTTGCCTGCAGGAAATATAATTAAGGGCTACAGTCTTAGGGAAATTTACACATTTTTGTATTTTCTTCCACATGTAGAGTATGTATGGTGGACAGAACTCCCCTGACACACACGTAAAAAAGGTTCCTGATCACATTGGCTTACATTGCATGTAGGATCTAATTCTCTCTTCCCATTTGTGGGGGGGGGGGAATCCAAATTCAACAGAAGTCAAATATGCCAGGCAGAGCTCTACTGGTCCCTAGTGTCAAATATTCAGGGTATTAGACCGAATGACACTAGGAGTCGGTGTTTTTAAGAATCATTTAAAGGTGGGCAGGAGTGTAACCCTTAGGCAGATGGTCACTATTATCTTGGTTGTGTCATCCTGGTACATCTCTAGGGAGCAGAGGTCATGTAACAGAGGCAGAGTCAAGGCAGGCTGCTGAATCTGCTCAGGGTGCAGGAATTTTGGGGCCCATTCTGCAAAGCGATGGAGTGAGCAGGAAGACCATGAGGTGTGGGGCAAGGATCTGAGGCCCAGCGGGGGCTGTGTGAGGATCCGGG
>NW_010104158.1:26272-30676 GCF_000699245.1 Pterocles gutturalis | reverse complement strand
CAGGCTGTCCAGATCCCTCTGCAAAGCCTGCAAAGAAAGGGATAGATTTTGTAACTGTTACAATTTTTTTGGGGGGGAGAGTGCAATGTGGAGGAGACAAGCACGACAGAGCCAATCAGTTGTGTAGTGTAATATACCTTGGCATATACCAACTGTTTAATTCCAGGCACACCTCTGGAAATCCACAGGATCTCCTTCCTGCATCTCACATCATCCGACTGAGAAGGTCCACCCAAGCATTAAACACAAAACAGGGAGAGAGTTTGTGTAAAGTTTCCCTCCCTTCCTACCTTCAGAATAACTCCCTTAATTCCAGGGAGACGGGGCATCATACAACATACAGGTGGTAAAGAAAAAGCCCTGTATGTCAACAAAGTCTTTCCATAAAGGGAAGAAGAGAGAGGGAGCAAGACAGAGTTGGAAAGTATCAAAAAAGCCGTGAGCTCCAACTGGTTTCTGCTGCCTATCATTTTAAAACAGCACCACTTTATCTCTGGGTTAAGGAATACCACAGATGAAGTGTACTAAACAGTAAACTATTTGCTGAATTATTACCTGTTACAGAAGGTCACAGCATCCACCCATCCACCCCCAACAATGCTTCATTGCTGTCAAGTGTCCCTTTTCAAAATTCTCTTTGAACAATTTAGAGATCATAAAAAAAAAACCCTCAATACTCTATCACTGTGAATGACAATCTAAGTCTTTCATTACAGTTAAGCATTTCTAAAAGTATTTCAGTTCTATATTTCACATGCTTTGAGAAACGTCAGATAATGATCTACTGCACACATGGTTGCTTCTAGTTTACATAAACAAATTATACATTTGTGAGCACTGAAGTAACTGTGGCATATGTAAGCCCACTAATTATGATGTATTCAGCGTATATCAGAAAGTATGCATCTAAAACAGATTACTAGCTAGTTAACTTCAACAACCACAAACAAGTATTTTACATAAGTTCATAGCCTCTCATGGATGAAAAAAATCTCCCTACTACCACAGGAAGCTTTGCTTAACAATTCAGCTGAACAGAACTAATAGAATTAGTTAGCATTCAAGTTACACTGATTGTTGCTAATGACAAGCGGGCTTGCTGGAAAACAAAAGCAAAAGCTTTAACATTAAATGAGGATCTACTTTCTGTATCACACAAATGCAACACCACTCTTCGAGGATGTTAATCTGCCTTGAAAATCTCTCTGGTTTCTGTCTGCAGCACTTGGATAAGAAAGGGTTATAGTGAAAGTTCATATTAAATAAATAACAACCCTCTTGCTCATTCTACTGTCACTAATTGCATGCAATGATATTAATGACCCAGTAATTGCTATACGAGTAGCACTGAAGTGGAAAACACCATTCTGAGGCAGAGTTCATCTCTAGGTGGTAGGACTTCACCAGTGACTGAGTTAATGCCTAGTGACAGTCTAGAATATAACACTACAGATGAGAAAATGTGCCAGTCCCATGGCTGTAACAGTTTAGATGGACATGACGTTATTTGCTTTGACCACACAGAGTCCAGGAGTAACCCCAATAAAGTGCCACAGTCAGAGATTGCCCTATGGATGAACCTCATTCCTTTCAGGAGAGATGCTCTGTACTATAACAATCTAGAGCAATTTTCCACGTTTGCTTCAATAAAAGAATACCTTCATCTCCTGCTTTTACATCAAGCACAACAAAAGTACGCTTTATTGCAAAACACAAAAAGCTATTTACATCATCTAACTATCCTTCAGCAACACGGAGTTTGGCACCTTAATACTGAGATCAATTATGATACTACTGGATGACTGTGCACTTGGCAAAGATGAAGTTAAGCAGTGTTTTGATTGCAGTATGCTTATGCTTGTGTTTAGAACTTTAAAATACCCATGGAATAAAACTTAATGAGGGAACATTGCTGAAATAAAGGAACCTGAATTTCCACGGTGCTACAGGACCTCTAGTTCAAATACTTGCCATAAGAAATTAGGGAGCTTAGCTTCTTTAGAAATTATCACGTTAGCATATCTCACTCTGTTTCAAGAAACTCTGATGGGACCGGTATGTTAATCCTCCAGTGTTTGGAATTTTGAAAAGTCATAACTAGACAGGAGAATGGATACTTTTAATAATGATGTTCGTACCATTTTTAATACTTTTCTAGTGTTTTAATAGTATAACATTATTAAGTTCTTTTTTTATTCTTTTGCAACACATTTAGTTAATGTCTTGATTCTGCTACTAAATCTGCTGTGGCAGCCTCTGGACAGCAAGCAGAACTGAGTTTCAGCGCAGACTGGGGCCAAACACCTGGAAAGCAGCTTTGCAGAAGTGGCACTGGGGGTTCTGGTGGACACCAAGCTGACCACGAGCCAGCAACGTGCCCCTGTGGCAAAGGTAGCCAACAGCCTCCTGGACTGCACTTGCCAGAGCATTGCCAGCAGGCTGAGGGATGATCCTTCCCCTCCCCTCGGCACTGGCGAGGCCTGAGCTGGAGTGCTGGGAGCAGTCATGGGCTCCCCAAGACAAGACAGACGTGGACTTACAGGAGCAAGTCCAGTAAATGCTCATGGAGACAATGAAGGAACTGGAGCATCTGTGTAAGAGAAGTGTCTCAGGACCTGGGAAGAGAAGGTTCAGGAGGATCTTATGGAGGTGCATAAATACCCTGAGGGGTGGGGGGGAGGGGGGGGAAAGTGAAGAAAAAAGAGCCAGGCTCTTCTCAGTGGTGCCCAGTGACAGGACAAGAAGCAACGGGCACAAACTCAGATACAGTTAATGCTGTTTAAACCTGAGAAAAACCTTTTGAAATGTGAGGGTGACTGAGCATTGGAACAGGTTGTCCAGGCAGGCTGCTCAGTCTCAAACCTCGGAGATATATAAAAATCCAGCTGGACACGGTACTGGGAAACTTGCTGCAGCTGAGCCTGCTTGAGCAGGGGACTAAACCATCTCCAGAAGTGCCATCGAAGCTCAACCGTTCTGTGATCAGCTGCATCATTCTGGTCTAATGCATTTACGTGCTAACGTGGAATACTTGAAAACAAATCCATCTCAGTTTCCATGAAAGGATTTGGATTCAGACTTCTGTTTCTCTCACAGCAGCTCAGTGAGCACATGAGGACAAGCCTGCTCCTGCAGTTTAGTTTTTTTTTTTTTTTTTGCTGTCTTAATCTATTTAACAGAAAACAGATAAATCATGCTAACAAAGATCTGAACATGCTTTTTAAAACCAGCCTTATCAGCTTAATATGCACTCTTCTCCAAGGACCGCTAAGACTACCTTAAACCTAAGCCTGCTTTTACTCACAGAAATGTTTGGGTAGTTTCTTTGGGACTGAAAAAAAGCACCTGGAAGACTGCCCATTAGGGTTTAGTTTCATAATCTGATTTATCAGAAATAAATCCTGAAATATTCTTCCTCCAAAGTTTCCAGGATTGACTAACATCAGGAAAGAAAGCCCAAACTGACATTTTAACCCTGTTTTTCAACTGTTTCAACCCAGTATTTTAACTAATGCAGTTCTCAGACAAAAGCACACTTCCCTCCAATCCGGCTATGTAAAGACTTCAATGAGGTAAACAATTTCAAGTACTTAAAATCAATTTAATTAAAGACGTTATAAATGCTTATGCATTTCCTGGTCTCTCATTTTAGGACTTAAAATACTGTAATATGTAACAGATACAATACAAAGCAACCGTATAAAATAAAGACTGATCATCCCGCTTGATTAGATAAATACTCATCACCAAACTTGGGTATAAAATAAAAGCTAAATGTGTTTCAGTATGCTAGTGCGCTTCTAAGTTTCAGTTTAGCCAGGTACCTTCCGCCTAGCAGGGCATGTCTCCCCAATACACACCCTCTTGATTTAAACAGTTACTCACACCCTGCATACAAAGCATAAAATACACACTCAACCCAACCCTCTTCTGCATGTAGTCCTATTAAGGATGCATATGTAAATCTAAGAACATATACAACTTGTAGAAGACCAGAGTTTAAGCTGGTTTTTTGCAAAGCAATTCAAGTGTCCCTTATTGTTGATATATATACATTATATATAAAGACTTCTAAGTGAGAATATTGTATCTTTCTTTGTGAATGTACTGTATTTCCAGTATTTATCAATTGTTTATGAGGAACTAAAAAAATGTGAAAAATAAATACTGACTAAAAGTATTAAAGAGCTTCCTATGAAATTTTAAAACCTGTTTAATTCATGAGTATTTCCTGAATAATTCCTTCTTCCAGTCTGAATAATTATTCTTCATTTTCATCTGATTCCATATCTATTTGGAATACTTGGAGGATGAATGTATTTTTTCACAAGATGCCATCAATTAACAAACTGAGTATTCCTATCTTTCACTTCCTTCCCCTAGGAATAGAGAAATAATAACAAA
>NW_010104158.1:9850-26262 GCF_000699245.1 Pterocles gutturalis | reverse complement strand
AACTATCTCTGTCTACTTCAAAGGAGATAAACGGTTGGTATTGCCTAGGTAATGGCACTGAATATGAACAAAGTCCATCAATCTAAAATAGCCTTATTCTCTTACAAGACCTGTGTGGTCTGGGACAAAACCTCAAAGGACCATGACTCCATTAATCCTGTAGGTCTTAGACTCTGTTAGAAATCTGAAGCTGCATAGACAGCCATTTTTTTTCTCCAATAATATTACTTGTATGAGCTCTATTTATATGTAATTCAACAAGAGCTAAGTGGTAATGCTGATATATCCCCCTTAAAAGACTCTCAGAAAAGTCAAAGACTGGCCTCTGGATATCGCTTTACATTAAGAAGAAATAATTAATTTTCTGAGGAAGGAGAAGGAGAAAGGAAAGGAAAAAAATGTGATCTTTGTACAACTGGAATCTGAGTGGCTATCAATACGTAGGCTTTAATTAACACCATCACCACAAAATAAGTAACAATAAATTCCCGGACCACTGAGACTTTAACAAAAAGCATGGAAAATGTCTTTGTTGCAAAAGAAAAGGAATAGAAATTCTGATATAGTTTTTGTCCCAGTTTTGCCTAGTTCGGAATCAACCTCCAAACAAAGCAAAACCTATGGTTTGCTTTCAGGTAGCTCTCGATAGCTGTTTGGGAGGTTGCAGGGGGCTGCAGACAGAACCCTGCCTCAGAGAGGTGTCAGAATGCCCAGCCAGCCAGATTAGCCAGCACTTAAACTGTTTGGTCAGAATACTAAAATAACACCTTAATGTAAATCTATTTGGCCATGAAAAGAGATCTGTTCTTCCCAGCTGGGCCGTATTTCAGGGCACAATCTATATAGTCCTTTAATGTGTTCTTCCTCAGACAGTTATTACCCTTTAATTGTAACAGAATGACAAAGTGAAAACATAAAAGCCTTGTGACTTTTTCAAACCCAGCTAATGCTGAAGTTTTAGAATGACTGTTTCGATTGTAAAAGCCACAGTACTATTAAAGCAGTTACTCAAAATGTAGTGCTACTAGCCAGTATAAACCTTTAAATCAGCCAGGGATCAAATATATATATATATGTTTTTTAATTTAAGCCAGAGGCCAATTATGTAAGTGGGTCACTTGAAAAAAAGTTGACCAAAAACAAATTTAAGGAAATCTGCATGTTCCATTTTGCCAGTGTCAAAGCCCATGAGCATCATTAGCTCAGCAAGCTGGGCTAATGAGGTCACAGGCAGAGCAAGCATTTGAGAGTAACCTTTTCTAGGACCATTGTGTAGCCCCTCCCCAAGTCTCAGGTATTTTCTATCGACAAAAAGTCATTCTTTTACAAATTTTGAACAGGTGGAGACTTCATTGCAGGTGACCTATTTTCAAATGCCGCTCATGCCAGCCCATAATCTTCATTTTACTTATGTGAAAGACGAGATGAAGCCAGCTGAGTATGTCCTTGCTTGGCCAAACTGCTCCAGGAGCGTGCTGGTGGCTGGAAGGCGAGCGGCACTGCTCCCTTCCCTCTGGCGCAGGCTCCCATGAGCTTCCCCAGGGCGCTCCCCCAGCGGAAACCCAGGGTGCCCTCTGACCAAAGGCCAAGTTTGTTGCAAAGGGGTCAGGATGACTCCTGTTTACTGCAAGTAAACACCTATGGCATATTATATATGCTTGTACTATGCTAACACATCTCTCTACCATACAAGAAACGATGCATCTGAGAGAGGTACTGAAGCAGTTACACCACGACCCAAGTACTTGCAGACCAGTCCTCTAGTATTGAGAAGATACTCATTGCTCATTCTGAGCATTCCTCAACAGCAGATTATACTTCACTCCCGAACCATGCAAAGACATAAAAAGACTTTTTAATGCAAACGCCAGAATTGCAAATCTGCACAACCCTTCTTCTGCTTAACTTTGCCCTTCGCACAGATATTTATGTTGTTGGGCATGATGTATCTTCCTTCCTGCATCTGATTAACGATTTCCTTAGAGACTTATGATATGTTAGCTAAATGGTCGCATATTTTAGGATAATCTAACATTAATACTTCTGAGATCTCAAGTACGTTTGACCTTCTCCAGTTCTGCTGAAAAGAAATCAGGTATCTGTAGGAAAATGAATCTATTAATTTCCCAGGAATCAAAAATTGATGATAGCAAAGAAGAGAAAAGCAAGGACACTTTGCTACATCATTTATTCACTTTCACAATACCATTCAGTCTCATCTTTCCAAGTACTGCTGTTCACAGAATTAACTCTCTGGATCCTGATACTCATATTGAGGAATATCTTGCTAAGAAATGGATTAGATCGTTTTCAATTAAAATACCAGTAAATGTGAAAACAGGTATCAGAAACTAATCTACTTTTTTTTTTTTTTAAATTGTGAATTGTGGAATGAGAAAAGTTGCATCTTTTGTATGGTTAGACCGAGGGAAGTATTAAGTAAAAAAATATCTCCTTCTGCTATACCTATTATTATTACATCCCAATGATATAAAAACTATGGCTTGAAGAATTCCTGTACAATCACATTTCCCCACAGATACACAGGGTTCAGGAAGCTGCTCCATCCTGTGTCATCACTCCTCATCCCAAAATGACTAACCCCCTAATCTGAATAGAGATTTTACTGTTTAATACAGCTCAACAAACAACATACTATTACCTTAGAAAAATAACCCATGTTTTCAAACAATGGCAAGATGATAAAAGGTACATGACGGTGCACAACACATTTAGAGGGCTGACAACAGCCTGCAAGGAAGGAAGGAAGGAAGGAAGGAAGGAAGGAAGGAAGGAAGAAGGGAAGTGTCAGAGTCAGTGGGAGACCCTGTGCATTCCTCTTTTGGGCTGGAGCATACCTGCTAAATTACAGGTCTGGGAATAGGGATGTACGCAAACCATGTGCAGCTGTATTTGCATACGTGATTAAGATGTATTATGTTACTTACAAAAATGACAGTAAACTACCAGCACTTGCACCTGACAAGGCTGTGTCAGGTCATCAGGTTTTGAACACAAACTATTAAAATTCTGTCTAGCTCCAGTATCTCTCTAAAATGGTGTCCTAGCTGAGCCCTGGCCTAGTTTTCTACCCCTCATAGTGTTTCTGAGACCGACATCACTGAGCTCATTGTTTTCTCCCTGAATGACAGAAAAGGGAGTTTTAGCTTCAGGATGTCTGGGTTTTCAGGGTTTTATTTTTTTGCCCAACCTATTAAAATGTATGGGTACCCCTGTTCCAGCTAGGTTAGCACACTAGCAACATAGTGTGATAAATTAGCCACTTGTTTACACCAAGGAATGAGCAGGGAAACTAGTATCCAAAGGCACTCCAGTATTATGGCAAGGCCAGTGCGATTTTTGAGGCATTAAGGCTGAAGGCTCAGAAAGTTCTTTCAACCAAACCGGGAAATGCAATGTCTATTATGTCTTATTGCTATAATGAAATAATTATACAAAACTAATGAAAATGAGACATACTTAATAATACTCTGGGTAAATCCATGACATAGATATGACAGAACTGACAGGGTATCAGAAAGCTCCATTTGTGCCCATAATTTTCAAGTAATAATTGCAACAGTGCCATTTGTTCCACTACAGCTGGTCTGCGGTGGATGTTTTTAAAAGCAGCACTAAATACTGAACATATTTCATCATTAAAGCCAACTGGATGAGCGTGGTCGTTTTTGTGCTACACATTTTCACTGGAGTTACAGACAACTCTCAACATCTAATCTTGCAGCTTTTACCCTGGTAAATCTCACTGGATTTCAGTGGGAAGCTCATCAAAGTTAAATGCTGTGTCAGTGGGATCAGGTTATTATATATGTCCACTATATTAAGTGATCCTTTTGTCAAACCTTAAAAAACAATAAATAGTGTTTTATATCTCCCACAACTGTTATTTAGTTATGTACATACTAAATATTTAATACAGTGAATTCTTACTCAGTTTCTGTGATATGCAACCTGGTTTATACATAATGACACAGTGTGTACCATTATGGATATAACTGGGAAGTGAGCATTAATTTACATTAAATGTATTTGAGTTTTCATTTTTTAAAGTACTTTCTCAGAGCACTTGTAAAATTACCAATATTTTTAACTAAGAAATTAAGAAATATTTAGAATGGCAGACACTCCATGAAATAGCCCTCCAGTTTTTCAAGGAGGTGTGAGAAATAACACACACCAGTATCTAACTTCCTTGTAACTGCAGAAAAACCAACTCACAAAATTTTTTTCATTTCCTACTAACTGGTGATCCTTGCTCCAGACTTCAAAAGTCCCCATGGGGCTAAATGAGATCTGCAGGCTACAGCATTACAATGACAAAACCTAAACTAATGTAAATTGTTGTTGTACTGCTGAGGTCTCAGCTTATGCTAACTTCTGATTCACATCATTAACTTTACACATCATTAAGTCATTTGAATCACTAAACACGGTGGTTACCTCCAGACTAGCTTCCAGCCATAAATCCCTGAACAGACTAAAACTCACACAAAGTTTACATTGTTGGGACACAGGCCTCTGTCACGCACATTCTTCTGATGAGTCCAAGACCATGAAAAAGGAGGTAACTCAAGATCACACTAATCTAGGTTTTGCCCGGGAACCCTCCTGGCTACTGTATGGACACAGTAGGTAGGTATTGCAGCTAGGCATGCTCAACTAGAGCCCACCAGTAACCCATGTGGGGAAAATCACACTCTCAAAGTCGGCACCAAAGTGGTCAAAAGACCATTGTAAGAATCCCTGGACCACCTGGAGCAACAGCCAGCCACCTCATGTAAGATGCTTCAGCTCACTCACAACGGCCAGGCCACCCAACTTCTGCTCCTGGGGTGAGGACACCTGAGGGCAAGGCCAACAGCATGGCACATCACCAGAACTGCACACAGGAAACACACATGGATTAGCTGCACACAACTTTCAGTGTCAATACAGGACACAATATTGTGCACAAAAGGAGATGCCCTTTACAGGCATACAAGTAGAATCTATTTTGGTTTACACAAACCAATTTAAAATGAGACAGAGGTCCCATGGAAGTAAGGAATAACACAGAAAATATGCTGGCAATAAAATATTTTCAGAGAAAAAAAATACAACCCCCTTCATATTCTTCTTAGTTTCCTTATAATGTACAAGGCAACATACACAAGAACGAACAATTATATCTAAAAAAAATGAACAACTGATAGTTTGAACTTACATATGACGTAATAATCCTTGTTCTTCTGAAATTCCAGGCCCCAGAGATTAGGACTGAACTCTTGAAACTTGATAGTAAACTTAACATCTTGATCTGGCTTGGCACAGTTGAGTAGAGGTGTATTGTCCTTTTTAATAGCACAGCTATCTGCTTGGTCTTTATCAACCATGTAGACCTTATAGTATTCATATTGGCCAACAGTTTTAGAGTCCACCTTTGGGCATATAATATCCAGTTTGTCTCCTATCTGTGGATATAGTACCAATCCTTGTCCAGGAAGGAATCTAAAACAGAAAGGAAAAAAAAAAAAAAAAAGAGAGAGAGAAAAAAAAAGGGAAAATGTGAGACACTTTATAAAATCTCATTCGGAAAAGTAGCAATTGCAATGGACAGAAAGGAACAAACACACAGTTTCCAAAACCAAAATGACAGACTGAGCAAACCAGATCTAAACGGTTTGGGCCTGAATCAATTTAATATCAATAACATGTTCATTTAGATCTCGGAAAATACAGATCAATTTAATTTTATACTCTTTATCCCAGTTTTTGTAACTCTAGAAGGTTTTACATCTCTAGCAGGCATTGCTGTTTCTTCCACATTTGGCTACTGACAGCAGCTAGAACAACGTATGATGGGACTACAATCCTGTTTTTCCGCTTTGGTAACATTTCTACTATTCTTGCACATATTTTGCTAATTCTGGACATGGGAGAATTACAAGAATAAATCTTCCAAACCCCCTGAGCAGCCATATGGGAAAGGAAACATCTCAGACTTCAAGAGTTAACAACATATTATGATGCTGATTGATGCTCCTAGTATAACACTCAACAGGATCAGACTTACAGACCTGGGTTGGACAGAGATCTGCCTGACCCAAGGACCACACATGCTTCTGATAAAACAATTTTCCAAGACTGTGTGACCGCTACACTACAATGATTTCTTCTGTTCATCAACTCCACCATTACTGTCATTATTTTAGGTCTTTTTCTCTTTCTTGTGCTACAGGTAAAACATGGGTGTGCTTTTGCCTTAGTACAGATGAAGACTTCCTGCACAAACTGTCAGTGAGCTTTAATGTTTGGAGTTAACACTCGATATTGTATCTTTCCTACTCATATTAATTAACAGGAAAACTTCACCACTTCTTCTCCAAAGAAAAATATAAATAATTACTCATAGTATCAATCAATTCCACAACATGAGAAGCCTTGTTCTCGTAAGGACTAAAGCCACAGCAGGTTTGTTTGTTTCTTTTTTTTTCTCTGTAAGATGTTTTTGTTTCAATTAAGGCCAAGAAGCACATGTTTTAGAACCACAGCCAACAACACAACGTCCTCGAATGCACAGACCTAAAAGCCTGACTTTCTTTCCTCTTTCTGCTGCCTGCCAGCCTTTTCCAAAGATCCTCCCTTAATGGAGAATCGGCCTGAAAAACCAACTGAAACAACTGCCGTCTAATGAACACCCTTCTTCAAGTGCAAGCATTTAAACAGCACATGTAGTAAATCTAGTTTATTCACAGGCAGACTTCCTGGAAACTTTAAATTAGAGTACTAAGGCCCAAGCAGAAAAAAGCTGTAGGCGTCGGTGACCTCCAGCCTCTGGCTTGGCTAAGGCAGCCCACCAGTACGTAGCAGCACTGGCGAAGAACTTACTAAATTAGAAAAAATGGATGATGCGACGCCCCAAATTTCAAATCTATCATTTATAACCGCTTGCTCACACACAATGTGAGTTTATGATCTGTGCTAATTGAGCAGGATTATTTTCACTCACAAAGCCTGTGTAAGAATTAAATTTGTTGTGAAGCAGCACAGAGCAGGACAAAGACATGTAATTACAGATTTAGGGAAGAAGAACAATGAAATGTTATGGCAAGAAAAGTGACTGTTGATGTATAAATCACTGTGCTCTTTTATGTTGTACAGTGGGATTTCCAGACTACAGAAACTAGGCTTGGCCACGGCTGTTCAAACCGAGATGCACTGGAGATGGGGCGAAGCTGCCCCGCCTCCTCCTCCAGTTTTCAGACACACCAAAGGAATGCAGTGACTACTAACTCTCCTCTGGGATCACAGAACCATAGCATGGTTTGGGTTGGAAGGGACCTTAAAGATCATCTAGTTCAAACTGCCTTGATCACCTCTGCCTAGGCAAAGGGACAGAGCTTCTGAGCTAACCTCCGTCACCTGCAACTGACTTTACCACATTGTCTGACCACAGCCCCATTTTACTTTGCTCCTGTGCAGCAGCGTTGTACCAGAAGAATTAAAATTACTCGTATTCCCCCATTTGCATGGCAGAACAAAGGCTGGTCACTGGACTATCCCACCGCTGCAAATACTGCTTCTTGCCAGTAACTCTTCTTCACATGACGGGAATGTGTAATATGAAACACATGAGAATTTGGAAGACCAGATCTTTGTTTTAAAATTAATCAGTTTAGATTCCCATGCACAATAAATACAAAATTTATAAGGTTAGAATCACGCATGTTTCTGTTATTTTCGATAGTATGACCTAAAAGCTGCCCTGAAGAACAAAAACCCACTGAATCTAATTTTAGATTTTGTGTATATATGTGTGCAATGAAGCAGCAGTGGTGTACATTCTCCATGCATTCTGAGTGCAAACAGGACAGGTTCAGAGACGGCGTGCCAGGCAATCCTCAGCAACAGCTACCGGGTAGAAAGCACACTTGTGTGCCTTGGTTAAGTAGGCAGAAATTGCCCCATAAAAGGTAGAGGACAGAAACACCCCCAACAGACAACTAAAACACATTTTACAAGAGCTTTAAACTGACGCACTCGTTAGACTTTATGGCAGGGGAATATTCTTGCTATGGCTCTGAAATCCGTACAGTTTGAGAACTAAACTCAGTAAATCTCCTTCCACTTGAGTTTCTGAACCTGTAGGATCTAATGCTGATGGGATTAGGAAAGAAAAAAGGCTGAAAATGAAAGGATTAATCTGAGAACTTGATTGTACTGAAATTTTTTCCACAGTTTGCAGTTTTGACCATGACCTTTGCTACAAAGATATTTCTCCAATTTACTTTCCTTGTTTCCTTACAACAATAAAGCACAAATATGGATGGAGAGAATAAAGAAGTTTCACATCATGCATTTCAGTTCGACCACAAAACTTACAGTGGCCAATTAGCATTATTATTATCCCTGCATTTGTGTAATACTTTTGCCACTGTATTTTCATAAAAGACTTTAAATTTGCTGGGTACTAAGCATTTTCTGAAGCTATTTAATAAATGTCAGGAGGACTAAGACTACTGTTTTATGATCCTATTTTTGAAAATCTTGTATGTGAAAAAAAAAAAAAAAGGACAATGTACACTCAGCCTTGGCAGAGGTTAACAAAAATGTCAGCAAGGCTGCCTTTATCCTGAATCTTTATTTCTGCAAGTGCTGATGTAGCCTTAAGCATTCCGGGGTAACACTTACGAAACATTTGCACCGTTACACTGATGGTTGCTTGAGTCACTGACATGCTCTTTGAGCTGTCAGGACAGTGACAGCACTGGAACCATTGCTTTCTATTGAAAGCTAACTTTCTAAGTTTCTGCTTTTCAGCTCTAAGTGTTCTTTACTGGGATACCTACATACCAATATAGGTTCCCATACCTCAACAGAAACTTAGGAGAAAAGCTTAGTGACTTTCCTGACTCATTTCTGTCAGCAGTCAGATATACTGGAACTAAAGCATTTGAAGAATCTTGCCCATAATTAATAATACTAGTGCTTACCGTGAGAAAGTACAGAAAAGTATATTAAGTACAGTAAAAGCTGCAGGATGAAATTCATGAGCTTTCTGTCTGGCACTTTTGGATACAGAGGGCATTTTTGCTGTCAGCCAAAACTGGTGTATTGTGGGCGACATTTGACATCTGTGCAAAGCCCATGGATGTGAATCCCTCACACATGTCCCCTAGTCATGCACCTTATCAAATAACAGCCGCATGCAGAGTTCCCAAAGCTTTTTAAAAATAAGTATTATATTAGACCAAAAATTCATAGGACACATGAACAGCAAACAGGAACAGAGTAGTAACACGGTAGTAACTCACCAATGTTACAATAATTTTCTGTACCACACTTACTTTAACGCCCAGCAGTTCCTGGCACTAATGTATCCTTACTGGTCAAAATCCTAGAGAAGTTAAATTTTATTTTGAAATTTTACAAAAAAATAAAATTTATATTATGTACAGTTTCCAACTAGTTTCTTAAGAATCAACTTCTTGCTTATAGAGAAATCATATTAAATTATAAGGGAGTCTTCCTTAATGATAACCATTCAAACCTGCCAAATTTCACAATAGTAAATCCTCAAAAAAATTAGAACTTTACCTGTCAGCACTCTTTTTCACTAAGAATATTTATTAGTCCTTACTACAGACATTCCTGAAACTGTAAAATTATCAAGAGATAAAATTCTTAGAGAAATAAATTCTTAAAGAGATTTTGTTAATCAATATTGACTGATGTAACAAGTGTGTTGTCATGCTTTTCCCAACTTGCAAAACTATATATATACACACACATACTATGAATATATATATGGACACTTAGCTTTAACTATATCCTAGTAATTCTAAAATAAATGCAATTTTAGAAAGCGTGTTAGCACTTGTTGAGAGTCTTGTATATTTAACTGGGGAAACAGTGCCAAATTTCTGTGCTTTAATACCTCACCTGAACTAATTGGTGTAGGCAGTTAGCTTCAAATTAATGTAACAAAAATAACCCTAAAAATGTGAACAATCAAGACACTTCTTAAAATACAGCCTGAAACCTTCTGCTGTGGAATCCCACCCACTTTACTTTATGAAGTTTAACTACCAGCCTGACTATAAAGTTATTCATTGAAAAGTTTTATTAAGGAAATGTAATGAATACTAATAACACAGCATGTTAGTCCGTTACTTGTACAAGTGCAAACTGAAACAGAATACAGAATAGCATTCCATGTACAAGTCCTTACTGTTTAAAAAGAATGGTTATTAAATAGTATATGTATTCATCATCTGGCTTTTGAGAAAATAACAACATTCATATTTTGAGTACTGTTTTATCCACAGGAGAAATACTTAAGCAAGGCAAAAGTCCAGCCAGCTTGATGCAAAGCAAATAAAAGTTCCAGGAAAAGGTCCTAGTGATTTCAGTGAAGTAGCAGCGGGCTGATCACAGAGTCATGAATGAGACGAAAAACAGTTTACTGATGATTCCCAAAGACTTTGAAACAGAATAAAATTAAAAAAAAAAAACAACCCCAGACCAGAGCTCTCTGTAAGAGTTCTTTGGTCCATATAGAGCTTTCACATTAGTATCTGTCATATTCAACATCATATACAAACATATGCCATGTGGATGTAAGGTATACACCCAGCTGTAAACCTGAAATGTTTTTTTGCAGAAGCAGTGATTTTATAGGATTGATCTCACTCCAGTTTAAATGGATTAAGTGAGCAGGAATTCAATGAGAAGAGGATCAGTAACTGCTGTGGAACAGACAGAAAAACAAGCTTCATCAGAAAAGATTAATACGGAGTCTCTATCTCAAAATGGGTATGGAATCTGGTTAAAAAGAAAGGCACTACTCTTATGTGAAGTCTCTGAAAGAAAAATTACCATAGTGTGACACAGCAAGACGACAGACTGGCTTTATACACAGACTAGCAAATGAAACTTTGACAACAAAAGAAGCACAGCATTTCAAATTATTAAAATTCTTTTTTTAAGTGAGTTTTGGAAGCTACTTTTCTTTGCCAGTGCAGTATTATGAAATTATTTTAATACTATAACAAAGTTTTACAGAACATGTTAAATAGGCATGGTTTTGAATTTAAATAAAATTTAAGAAGTTTAATCTGCTGACCTTTATTTATATGTAACATTTTTCCACACAGTTAATGAAACTATTCATGTAAGCTATGGTTACTTGCATTAATAGGACTTGCAGGCTAGAAACTAAATGGAATTCAAACAAATAAAAAAACCCCATATATTCAAGCTCAACCCTTAAGATCTTTAATGGTACATACCACATTATACAAAGCCAGATTATAAAATACCATAACACAAGTTTCTAAAGCTGCAGCTCTTGTATTTCTCACTTCCATTGGAAGGGAAGAACGTTTTTTGGGGGCTTGAAAAGCCTGCAATAAAACCTGCAGCAAGCCCATAAATGCTTTGAAAGAATCCTCTGAAACTGTAGCTAATCTCTGTCCCAGGGTTTGTGGTACCTCCTTGTCCTCCCCCTTCCTCAGCTCTGAAGGAGCCCATCTTCTTTCCGACTACCTGAGGGAAACACTTGCAATGCACTGAAAAAGGGAATGGTCAAGGGGTTATTTTATTTTCAGGACCACCCTGGACACAAAATGGTAGTGGTGCCACCGTTTTGTGTGTCTCAAGTAGCCACACAAATGGACGCTGTTCTTGGTGCCTTTTCCTGGACCTGTTCTTATTGAAATCAGTTGTAAAACTCCCATTGACTTCAGTAGGGCAAGACAATGCAATACATTCACAACTAAAATCTTAACAACCTACACTAGAATGATTCTACAGTATTATTCTCTCAAAGTTTTAAGCAGACAGGGAACGAGGAGCATGTATGACATTTTAACTGTTTCATTTATCAATTCATAGCACTACGTTTTGCAAAAGACTAGAGGAAAGCATTTAAAATACAGAAAAGGATTTCTAATAGGCATAAAACAAGGATGGGCTGAGAGTGCATACACTTCTCCCCAAATAAAACATTTTTTTGCACTGACCTGCAGGATTTGACAGTCAAATTGTACCATCACATCAGAGTCCTAAAGGCACAGAGCTTCCCCTGTATAGAGAGACACCCACAGATACTATCCCCGTTCAAACCTGTCAGAAAACGCCCTGATGGGTCTCCTATAAAGACATGTCATGAGTTTCCTTCACTAAACAACTCCTGTGACTATTGCTGTTGCACAGATACAGACACTCACTTCTTCACTCCCTTCAGCTTAGTTAGAGCAGTCACAAGTCTAACGGTGCCTTGCACTTGAGAGAGCACGAAACCTGCAGCTCAGGCTTTTTCTTGCTTTGGCAAGAACCATGCCCCTTTCACCCTTCATGTATATGGAAGGTCACCTGCAACCCGGCACCAAAAACACCTTATTGGAAACACTCCCTCTAAGAGAAAATCCAGTTCCTTAAAAGCTGTGATGTATAAGGTCAGGGATGTGATCTCATTCCATGGAAAAAGCTGATAAGCCAAAGGAGTTGCTGCAAATGGGGCTACCCCAGTCCTGTGCTCTGGCAGAGGCAGCCAACTCTGCAATTCCTGTCCAGCGGATCGTGGCATCCTTGGGTGACCATGGACTTGGGGTTCCCGGGAGCCCCCTCTCCCCAGTGCCCTGCCTTTAGCCCCCAGCCACGCAGCTGCCAGAAAGGTTTTCCTGTAAGACAGCGTATCTGTTTCAACTGGACGCCATCTCCGCCTGCATGAGATGGTTTAGTTTTGCTGGAACGCTGCCCTTTCCCTCGCTGCTTGGCTCTCACTCGCAGAGCAAAGCAAAAAAAACCCCACTTACATAACGAAAAACTTCAAACTCATGCTTTACCCCTTTGTCCCCAACATAAATACAGGGTGCAAAAATGGATGCATGGTTTTTCTCCTGTAAAACGGAAGCATGTTTTCTTCTGCCTTAAAAACACCTGTTTGTTTTTTTCCTCTACAATGGGAAGGAAGATCTAGGCTTTCAGCACAAGAACATGCAGCCTGGCTTAGAATAGAACACTTACCACAGGGGTAAGGCTTGAAATGCTGAAAAGATGTGTGACTTGGTTTTTTTACCAAGGTTGACAAAGGAATTTTTTTTTAAAATATAGGTTTTATATTCGGTTTTCATACATGACCTCCACATAAAGCACTATTAATAGCAATTAACTTTTTGTATGATCGTGCAGAAAGCAATTAATGCTCTGCTAAAAGTACTTAAAGTGCTAGAGAATTCTGATCCATTTAGAAAATCAATTCTGGTTACTGCAAAAGAACCCCTAATGTGCTCCAGGACAGCCTCCTAACTAAGGAAAAAAAAAAAAAAAAATGGATATGACCAATGTTCTATTTTCAAGTGTATTATATTAACATTTCATCAGCATTTACAGAAATATGAACCCTCACAACAGTGAACTTACTCAGCTTCAGCAAACAGGGCATCACTCCTCAAATCATTGCTCACTTGCTCTCTCTCACGCACAAGAATGAAACACACACAGGCACACTCTCCTTTTTATTGCATTTCAGCAGAAACTTGCTTTTTACATAGAGTTTAAAAACTGCAAGTGGCTGCAGTGGAGAGTAGCAGCCAATCTGTATAAATGGCTTATTCTGAGGAATTTCTGAAAGAGAAAACACTCAGTAGGTGCATTGTAATGAGTTGCTCTTTCTAGTTACCTCTTGACAAATGATGCATGTGGGTCTGGATGAGAGCCCAACTCTTGACCCATGCCACCACTACAAACTTTAGTACTTCAAGCAGAAACCCCTAGCCTCAGCATTCTTTTCATTTTGTTTTTAAAGCAATGCGGTGCTGGTAATGCACAACATGAGAACCAGACATGATTAGCTAAGTTGGAATTCTTTCAGAAGTGCTTCGTATAGCTATGTCCTAAATATATCTGAAGAAAGCTTCCTGCCTTCAATTCCTCCAAATATGTAGCATGTTTCAGGACTGGGTTAAAGGACAGAACATGGAAATACACACAGCTAATGCTGTTCCCACCATGCTTAATGATACACTTTAGTGACATTTGTAAACTTTTTCAACAGAAGATATTCACGTGATCATTATTTGAAATAAGGGAGATTATAAACCTATTGAAAAATGCAACTTTTGCCACAAAAAAATACCCTTCAAAAATAAACACTTTTTGGATAGCACTTTACTGCCCCCTTTTGCACTTCGACATTAGAACAGGTTTCAACGTGAACATCCGTCTGAGGAACACTGGGACGATGTGGGGTAAAACGACAGAGCATCATGTTTATACACTAGGAGACCATCAGGCACTGCTCTGGGGACATCTTCCACTTACCTACGCTGTGAACAAATGAAACATCTAGCTTTCATTGTTCCTAATCTTCCATGGAAGAGATCAGTAATGGATGGTTTAGCTTACCATTTTACGTTTTAATCTGCATGTATATGGGCTACTGGGAAAGAAGGGGATATTGCTCATTAACACTAGTTGTCTCTCTAGACCAGTTTTCTAAAGCAAAGATCATCTGCAGTTTAAATTTGGTTTTTATTCATCAGAAAGAAAAGAATGACAAAGAGCTTTCCAGTCTGAGGCCATTCATGTGTTAGCAATCCCTTAACTGAAAGGATGGGTGCATCCTTCAGAACAAAACTTCACAAACTGGCAGGCATGAATACTTTCATGAAAGGTGAAGACAAGAAGCCTAGACATTCAAATACCCTGCAAGCCTACAGGCATAAACCCGTTCTGCAACTCCCTGCTGCAATTACAGTCAGTACAGAATCCATATATGTCTGTGTGTGTCCACATATATCTACAAAAGGTAATAAATCTGTAGTCTAGTGGCCAGCTATTTACAAAATACTAATTCATTATGACAGAGCCAGAGGGGGACCTGTCCTGCCCAAACCCTCAGCTTCCATTTGACAAAGTCCATGTGCTGCTGTGTACACTTATATTTAAACTTAATCCATTTTCCTCTGTCATCCTACAATTACAATATAAGTCACAATAATATTAAATTTCACTGCCTACAGCATTGCACAATTGAATCATTACTGTAATGAAAACTGACTCCCTTTGATATTAACACTGGTGTTTTCTCTCATTTGCTAGCCATGAAATACAGGAAGAGACCAATGTTGTTTTAATTATTGTTGTCCAAAATATGCTACTGGGAATATTAAAGTTGTTCTCTCCTCTCACAGCAAAGATAATCAGGTATTTATACGGTTTGGATTTTTGCAAAAAAAAAACCCAAAAAACAAAAACAAAAAACTTGTGCCATGAATTTAGCGTAACACAAAACCACTGCTCTACTTCACTTGTGCTTGAAGCAGCAGGGTGTGCCAAACCCAAGAAACATGGCACTTTGCTGAAAAGATGCAGAGCAGTAGTTAGCACGGAACAGAAAGTCAAACCAAACCATGTGTGCTTCTTACACAAGTCACTAAAGTCTTTGCTTTTAGAAAGCTAACAGAGAGCAGCTGGCATTTGCCAAAGAACTACTTTTCAAAAAGGGCACTATAAATCACAAGAAAGAAACAATAAAACCAGATTGTTCTATTGTTGTGCTATTTTGTGCTCTTCTCCAGCGTTCCTATTACAGAAACAAATCTTATGTCAGCGACAATACAACGATATCAACCAAAGTTTGCAGTCTTCCTTCTCTTAACTACAATTTGTTCACACCTGTACAGTCTTGTTCTAAGACATGCTCCAAGGAAAGTCTATAAAAGAGAGTGGGGACTGTCTTGTTATTTGATGAGACATTAATAATTGGTGATTATATCTCAAAGAAAAAATTTCAGCTGCTTTGCAGTTGTTAGAAAATATATTATTGCATACCATTTGCCTGCCTAAATAAACACTGTAAGTAGAACAAGTTGTTAACTCACAACTTTCAGGAAAAGTTATGCCAAATCAATAACAGCATTGTATGACAAGCCAAACCTATTTTGGTAAACCGTTGTTACGCCAAGATTTTCAGGATCCAGTTACAACTCTATCACTCCTATACTGCATCTTTTTTCTCTTTATATTAAGACAGTTTTCAAGTGGAAGAAACAACCCTGAGCAAAAATCCAAATGGGACATCTACAATCAGTCTGCACTTCCTTCTCACATAAACCCAAGATTCAGCCACTTGCAAGTGTGGAGATCCTACATTCTTAAATTAAGTACGAACTTCTCCTAAGTTTGACTGACTTTCAGCAGCAGAATAAAACCAGGGCTGGCCACTGCCACCTCCAAGGTAGTAGTAATATCTGACCTACCAAGAACCAGCTTTTGGCCCACTGCAGCTCTGAGCCTCTCAAAAAATTAAGCTAAAGTGACACTGGAGTAGTTTAAAAACTCCTGCAAAGGTCCAGAAGTGCATTCATCACTAGATTGGACATCTCTGCCCTGGGTGGAACAGTCTA
>NW_010104158.1:6989-9830 GCF_000699245.1 Pterocles gutturalis | reverse complement strand
AAAAGCGGCAAACAGCGGGCCCCCCAGCCACTCCATTCTAACTCGCTGACTACTGGCAAGCTACATGAAAATCAAGACTCATTCCAAGTGCAGACAGAACCATAGCTTCTGACATCGGGCCCCCCAGCCACTCCATTCTAACTCGCTGACTACTGGCAAGCTACATGAAAATCAAGACTCATTCCAAGTGCAGACAGAACCATAGCTTCTGACATCACTTTCTGATATTAAAAAAAAAAAAAAAAAAAAAAAAAAAAAAAAATTCAAAAAAAAAAAAAAAAAAAAAAAAGTAATGAAGCTTCAGAGAGATCTGTATTTGTCCAACCCCAAAAAACTTTTTCACTTTGGCCTTGGTTCAAGACAGCTCATGCTTAAATTTGTCCCGCTTCAGCAAAAATATTCAGCATTCAGCACATGCTCAACATAAGCTTTTCTGAATGAGGACGGTTTCCTGAGTCAGGCCCTAGAAGCAGAGCACAGACTTGCTCACCTTGCTGTCACACACCGATCCACAGAATGGGAAAGACTATAATAAGCAATAAAATTACTAAGATTTGGCTTCTGTTTTTCTTCAAAAAGTGCCTGAAAACTCTCTGATAAAAGTAACAATGATTACCACTAAAAATTGTCTCTTTTAAAATATTTATCATGCCACATAGTAATCTTGCCTGCCAATGTGACCTTCCCTGTTCAGATAATCTATATAACTTGGAAATGCCTTGGAAAGAGAAACCCCCAAAAAACCTAAAGGTCAAGTGTTGTGCACTGATTAAGCTACACTGCTTCTGAACTGGAATTAATTAAACATGAAGAAAGCAACTGAAGTGTGGACAGTGAATGCTATGGTACTGCAAATCCTCAAAAGGACTCAAGATGTTCCCAAATTTACGCATTTATCCAGTCAGGTATAGAAACCAACTGCTGCAGAGGCAGTAGGTAAGCAGATGGCAAGCACCAGCAAAAAAGAAAATGCGAAACGATGCACCACTCAAAGAGTCAGAAGCACAGTTATGTGTGCTTTCACCAGTGCTCGCTGCATAGGTTCCTTAAACAAACTGCTTCAAACTTGCAGAACATCAAAAGCCAGATGGGCCTTCCTGAATGAATCCGCAGGCAAGGAGCCAGGATTCCCGTTTGCTGCAGAAATAGGCCTGGACTTGATTTGAGTCTTCTCAGCTCTGACAGGCTGGAGTCTGGCAGAACTCCCGATACAAAATAAAATGGCATTCAATTGCGACTGGGCTTTAACTACTACTACTAATAATAAATTTTAAATCCCTCTTATTAGCTTTAACATACACTTCCCTTTACAGTGCATCATTTGCCTTTCCCACAGCTGTTCTTTGGTTTGGGTACCTAGGTAAATGCACTATTCAAACAAGAGCTAACAAAACAGTGAGAAGTTATCTTACAGCATCACAGATTTTTCAGCCTGATGTATCATTCCACCACCTAACCTAACCTCCTGCATAAGACAAGTCATATAATTTCTCAGTTTTCTGTAAAAGCGTAAAACCTGATCATGCTTTAAAGTGTGCACAGCTCTGAATCCCACTAAGTAAAGTTTTGTAGATCCTATTTTAGCCATTAACCACGACACATTTAAAAAGAACACCACAGGCAGAAAACCCATCTTATAGTTATTTATATGCCATACATCATGAATGATTCACCTGGCAACGTAATCCTCTACCAGCCTTTATCTTTTTTGGCTTGGAACCTACATTCAAAACCAGAAGAAAGCATAGACTATTACATCAAAGTTTAAATCAGCTGCATTATAATCACCATGCTGATACCGCAGTAAACACTGGGTGTTGCCTGGCCAGGATTGCCAAAAAAGATAGAGGTCCTGCCCTTATTTGCTGTCTTTGACAATGTATGTAATCACATCAAAGGAAAGTTCTCTGCATGACAGTTAACAGAAAAAGAAAAAAAAAAATCTGGATGTTCTCTTTCCTTGAGTAAAATTATAGATTTTGTTTATTACAAGAAAATTAAAATTTTGCCTATAAGGGAAAAACAATTATAATGTAAAGCCCTTGCAGGCTAATCTAACAGTCACTGAAATCGCTGGAGGTATTTTAATGGAGTTGAAAAGGAGCTAGACAGCAGCCGTGAACATGTTTATCTACTCGCAACTGGAAATATAAAATACTAAATGACATTTTCAAATATGGAATTTAAAATCATCTCTTGTAATTCTGCATTTAAGTCTACTCAAAGACTTTTGAAAATCAGGCTAAGATTAAACATGAACTTACAAGCACAAAAAAAAAAACCCAAAAAAGAACAAACAATTAAGAACGACACCAAAGACACTACAAGTTTGGGGAACTTGTGTGTGTATGCTTTATAGTTTCAGTTCTGAAGATCCAGCTGTCCTTGAGGGTGGAGGAGCAACGGCAAAACTGTCTCTTGTTCTGCCATCTAGTTTTCATACTCGGGCTTTCAGAACCATACTGAGTGCAATGTGCTTGTCGTCTTAAAACCTCTCCACTGTTTTCTGTTTGTGTTTGGGTTTTTTGTTGGTTTTTTTTCTGGGTTTTTGGCGTTTTGTTTTGGTTCCCCCGCCCCCCCACCCTCGCCGAATTAGGGAACAGAAGTGCAAACTGCAAAACCTCTGTGTTTTAAGTACAACTCCGAGTGTGTCAGCGAAAACTGTCCCAGGCGAGGGGACCCTGCAGACGCTCCCCCAAGGGCAGGGGGAGCCCAGGACTCCCTCCGGCAGAACTCCCCGCTCCTGCCTGTACCCGGCCAAACCCACCGAGCCTCCGCCGGCCGGTACATTTCTGAAATGTGACATGACAGGCAGGGTCGCAAGCTAAATGTTGGATAATG
>NW_010104158.1:0-6974 GCF_000699245.1 Pterocles gutturalis | reverse complement strand
TTTTTGCATTATTTCTTTAATTACTTTAACCCTTGTTCGAACAGAAAGCATAAGGCCAGAGTAATTCAGCTTCTCTCTTTGTCATTTGCCTGCCATAAATATGCACCAGTCTGCATTTGAAAAGCTGAAGGAGGCCGCAAGCTTGCTGGACATTTATCATGCTCTGTTCCCTGTTAACAAGCAAATACTTTAGTTGAATGGCCCATTAGCAATCATTGTCAAATGCAGAATGCAAGGTGCTTGGATGTGACCGGCCTGTAAATTAGATGAGGGTGCCCCCGCGCTTTGGAGAATTTCAGCAAATGAATTGGATCTTTTGATATAGATTTGTGAAGGTTAAGCTGCAAGAGAGGAAACGTATCTGAGCACTTCAGGCCCCGTCTATGCTGCCAATCTGTTCAGCTCCCTATATGCACTTGTTTATTTTTCATTTGTTAAATCACATCAGCATCAGCAGCTTGACGGTTTTGATTCCGGAGTTCCCTTTTCAGCCTGAATTGCGAAGCTTTCCAGCTGACTATGGGATAGCATAAGAATGATAAATTCAAGCATGTAATTAACATCTTTATAAAAAAACCCCAGAAGATGAAAAAAAACCAAAACAAACCCTTAAAAAGTGTCCGAGCCACTGCCAAACTAACAGCATGAATTCCATTTTACCGAGCTCATCTCAGGCTCATTCCCCCTAAAGAAAGACACAACTGTTGTTGTAGGCTTCAGTGTTTTTTCCCTTTATGTCTAGACTCTGCCTAACAAATGCAGAGTGCTTGCTTTTCCCCGTTAGCAGGCAAATGAGCAGGCAATAAAGTAAATATTTCTCGTTTGAATCGTACCCCTGATTTGCAATGTAATGCTGACTTTAAGTTGTAGGTGTTTACAGTTGTCAATTGGGTAGACAAGCAAGTCTTAACTATTTGGAAGGCTCTTTAAGAGAAAAGGCAAGAAGAAAAAAATCCTAGTAGCTGCACTAGGAGAGATATTTTACTACCTTTACAGCTGCAGATCGCTTAAAATAAATGACAAAACAATGGCTAAATTGTCTGCCGGCTGAACTCAAGGGGCTGCCGTGAAACTCATCCCAATGACTTTAAATTGAGGGGTGGGGGGGATAGGCAGATGCTTATCTCATTCATCTCTAGATTTCAGCCTGCCTTTAGGAAATAAATATCACCTTGAGACTAAGCCAGATCAATCTGGTTATCTGCGGCTTTATTGGTAAATAGGAATGGATGCGGGTTTGTTTGTGGGATTTTTCTTCTTTTATATTTTTGCAGGATGGGAAACACAGGAGATGCTGAAGTATCACCTGGCCAAGGCACAGACAATACAGCGTGTTTATCTTTGCTGCTCCCATGGAGTGTGAGATGGAGACCACAGCCTGAAACACAGCTGAAATCAAAAGATCTCTGTTTTCTTTCCAGATAACCCCAGTCCTACCTATCCCCTCTGCTCTCTGTTCCTTGCCAGCATGCTCCTGCCCGAAGCCCAAATAGATTAAGGCAACAAACCCCAAGAGCAGCTAATTCTTCAGAAAGGCTGCTGCTAGGGCAGGAGTTAAAAAGGAAAACCTTCCACACCTAACAATTGCAGCCATCTCAGGTTTTAATCGGTCCCCGCCTCGGCAGAAAGCAGTAAATGAAATCTATCTTTACCATATTATACGCCACCAATGAGCAAGAACTGAGCAGCTTTTCTTTACTGCTTTAACCATCCCAAGCCACAAGTAGGCCTTTCATACTTTCTAATCCCGGCCCCCAAGTTTTGTGTGGTTCTCACATAATACCTTACAGCCCGGAGCAAGGCCCTTAGTTTCTAACACCCCTTTCAGAGACGTGTCATTTCTAACATCAAGCTAATCTATATGTTGCCATGGCATCACCCTTTATCTGCCTTTACATCTTATGAACTGCATGGATTTACCACATTATTTTTATCTGAAAGACAGAAAATGGTGGTTTTATTGCCATACAATCAGATTACTGCTGCTAGTTTCTCTATGCCTTTTTACCATACTTCAATCAAAAGGGATCAGTTTCTTTATACTCTGCCCTTGATTTACACTACATCTGTAAAGACCTAGTCTGGGTTGTAATCCCCTTATTAACTATGACCAGGGTTGATTTGCCTAAAAATAAAAGCAAATTGTGTCAGACCTTTTCACTTTGTTTTTGATTCGGAACTACAAAATGGATTACTAAAGAAATCTTCAGAGTTCACACGGCTGGTATAGTACTGAATTTAAAATGAGAATTAAACAAGTTAAACATGGGAGCTGTGTCAACGGTTTACATTTTCCATCATGGGAGAAAGGCTGAACTGCGCTAGTCTTTGTGTTCCCTGGCTTTAAAGAGACAATGAAGCCACAGGAGTTTTTCCAAGCTCTTCTAACACTGTCCATTTGCCATCCTCCCTTCCTATGTTTTTCATGCAACTCCCCCCCAAACTCTTCTCCCTTGCCACTCCCTCCCTACTCCCCCTCAAAAAACCCCTCCCCTCACTCCAGACAAGTGTTCTGCTTATAAAAGTCTGTATTCCGTGGCACTGCATATTTTAATACGAATATTTCAAGCAGTTTAACATTCCTATTTAAGTTTCCACAACGCCTCACAAAGAATGAGCTCATAAGCAAATCCATGCAGATGTATGATAAATGACCAGAAAAACAGGTTTCTTTATGTCAGCAGCCAAGGCAGGCAGACATTAGGCACACATGAATACCATTTTAATCACTATTTTTTTTTTTTTTTCTCAGAAGAGCACTTTCTTCTCATTTGCAACAAGCAGTTTCAAGTACTGCAGGTTGCACGACACATGAAGACAAGATCCAAAAAAAAAAAAAAAGCCCCAAAAGCCGAAAAGCCACCCTGGGGCTGTGGCTGCTGCGCAGGGCTGCTGGGCCTGTCCCTGCCAGCGTGTCACAGCAGTCACCTCTGGTCCTCCGCTGACTTCCCAGTACAGGAACCTTGGCCCAATTTGAGACGATCCTGGGTGTCACACCTAAAGCAATGTGATCTCCTTACAATAAAACAGGAAAGGGAAAGGGAGAAAAAAAAAAAAAAAAAAAGAAAAAAGGGAGGGAGGCATTCTTGTGTGTGGGAAGAAGGAGAACTTCTAAGTGATTTTAGCTTGACTTTTAGTCACTGCCTTTCTAAAGGCAATTACTTCATTAAACAGAGTGAAATAACGTAGCACAGCTTACAGATAACATGCTTTAAGATAATTACTATAAATAATATAGCAATTATACACCCCGTATAAAAGGCTGGGGAAAATAACCAGCTCCAGAATTCAGCCTTCAGTTTGTTCTGAATTAATTTTGCTAACTCTCACTTGTGCTTTGGAGACCTGGCTACGAATGCCAGAGATATCAAATGGACTGGAAGCCACCACTCCCTCCTTGTATTAGCATGCCAAGTGTCAACAGCTATGTTTTGGGTACAATTTAGGAGCATGTGTTTAAATCATCTTAACCTTGCGCTCCTGTTTCTTCAGCTTGAAGCTGTAATTGCTGAGGTTAGAAAGTGCGGTCCCACGACACAGGGCTCCCAAATAAATTCTTTTCTAGCTGAGAGGCTCCCAAACATGTTGTGTGATACCATTTTAGCAAGCTCTTTGTGCTCTGGCTGGCTCGCCTGTCCTGTGAAACAACGGCTGCCCATTACCTACAGTTTATCATCCTGACAAAATGTGAGGAATGTGGATGTGAAAGCACTAACAATTCCACCCCTGGTGCTTTCTCCTTTTTTCCCCCTCTATATTAAAACCGACAAGATTAACCCAAATGCAAACTGCAGAGCATAGTTCAAGGGGCTATTCAATCGGTGGTGAATGTGCATTTGTTTACCTACAAAAATAAGAATTTCAGATACAAAGAGAAGCAGACTAGTCTATACGCTCCTGAATAGATCATTTAACAGGGTCATCAATTGTAGTTTATTTTATCAGTTTCTGACATGTGAGCATTCATTCAGAGGCAGGCTGTGAAATATCCCATATATAACTGGTTATCAGAGGGAGAGAAAAACAGCTATATAATCTAACTTAATCAGTGTCAAAGGCACTACTTGTGAGGATAACCTTCCACATGTCACTAAGGAGAACCGCTTTGCTCACAGGCCTATAGCACGCAGGGAATAGCGACACTTAGACATAAGAAATGGTTTTTTGAATGAGATTCCACTACCGTCTGACTGAAAGGCGCCCCATGACGCTATGTGCTGTCCTGTATGTCAAAGGCGGTGCTGAGCCCTTGTGAGGTAAAACTGAGGTAATCTGTGCTATCTATATGCATTGTTTGTCTTGGAAGAAACAACACAGGCAGAAAGTCCCCCATTAAAAAGTGTCAACAGGAGTTAGGTCTAGAGAATAATTTTTCTCTGTGTTTTCAAGCCTCTGTGATCTAAGGTTCTTCAGCTGAGAAGTCTGTGAAGTCTACCAAAACCATCAGCAACAATGCTGTTTAACCTCCCAAGCAATAAAGTCACATGTAGGATTATTTTACGTATGTGACTTAAAACATACCTCTTGTGATTTGGTTGAGGCAATTAAAAGAGATCTCTCAAACAGGGACAGAGGTGGGGAAGAGGGGAGGGAGCTCTCCCTTCAAACAGCTACTACATGCTCTCCATCCCAGCCACCTGCTAGAAATTATAACCTCTAAACTTCAGTGCAAAACCAATTCAGTTTACACATTCACCTTAACCTAAATTTAATATTTCGTACTTTATATTAACCTGACTAACAACTTCTCCCAGCATTTAATTGGCTACCTGTTCAGCAGATTTATGTGTTCAGGCTTTCAATAGAGTTAAATGCACAGCTTCCCTGAATAAATTAACCGACACCAAAGAAAGTTATTATTTCACACCTAGAGAGGAGCTTTATTATTATACTATGCCAAGATCCATTCAGCAGCTTACTTCTCGAGCTAACATTCAGCTTGAATCCAGAGCAAGGACAACCTTGTCTAAGGAGAAATTATTCACTATCCTTCAGGCAAACAATTGTGACAAGAATGAGCAAGAAATCCTGCTCAGAGAAGTGGAGCTGTCTCACCGGCAGCAATGTCAGTAATGCATTTGTAAGCTTCCTCAAACTATGGGCCTCCAAGTGGCCTATAAATCACTAGCCCCAGCAATTGAAAAGACTAATTTTAATAGTGTACTTCTTCACTGTGGTGATTAAGCCTCAATGAATCACTCAGGAAAACTCAATTACATCAACAGCAGAACCTATTTTTAAGCGTGCATTTATAGTTGAAAAGTAATTATATATTATCATTAGATCTACCATTAACAACGTTCAAACCTTTTTTTTTTTTTTTTGTAATCAAATAGTTTAGAATTAGACAAATGGAAACAACAACTTCTATTTGATAAAGGAAGCATATCCCCAGGCACTGTAACATGAGTTGAATTCAGCTGCTGGGATACTTTCATTTCACTGGCGGCTAATAAAAAGCTATCAAGGTAAGTTTAAAAAGGGAAAGCAGGTTGGAGCTGGCAGCCGAGAGGCCAGAGCAGCGGGCTCTTCTGCATTGGAAGAGTGACCTCTGTAGGCATAAACCCATCAAGGGCTGGGGATGCAAAAGCCTTCCCCTTCCTCCAAGGCTGAGCCTCCCTCCACCAGCACAGCAGGCCCGCTCACGCAATGCAACCCGGCCCGTAGCCTTTGACTTTGGAGAATTCAAACAGCGTTGTGAAGCCCGCTTTATAACCAGCCAGGTCGCTTTATTCTCAGATGTCACATCGGACCCTTCTTAATCCGAAAAAAAAGCTTTAGCTATGTAGCATCATAAAAAGTGCAGAGCCAGAGACTGGAGCCAAACTTTCTTTTATTTTAACTGGCTTCCCACCTGGTGCATATATAAAATGAACATTTGTCACACAATACTAGGAATAAAAACACTGAACTGAGCAGTCCACACCACTGTCAGTTTCCCTTTTTTTTTTTTTCCTTAAAGATCAGAAAACTTTTCTGTAAACAAATCTTACAGAGATACACCAAATACATCCATTATTGAAAAAGAGTCAGAAATCTGTAGCGAGTTTTTCCTCCAGTGGGAACAATGTTAGGTAATGACGATTGGAACATGAGACTGCTTGATAAACTTGAGGTGCCACTTCTAATTCAAACTTTGAAATCTTCACCGAACTCCTGGAGATCCTGCCACCTACGCAGCATTAATCCCCAATCAAGGAAATACTCCATTATTCTTGTCTCATCACCACCTAACATTTCCTCTAAAAAGTCCCCCGGGAAAACAAGACGTGTACTAACTGGACTTAATGGGAAATTCTGAATTAAATTAACTTAATGCATATGGTTTGCTTTTAAATGTAATTGAATATGTAGCATGAATTTTAAAAAAATATTTTAACCCATTTCTGGGGTGAAACTTCCTAAACTCATTGAAGACTATTTCTTCCTATCGTTGACTTTTGTTTCCTAAAATAGTTTTAGTCACATAAGTTCAGAGGATTTCACAATTGAACAAAGCCAACTTACTTTGCATGTCAAAAATGAAAAGCGACAAAAAGAGAAGCAGAAATAGTTTTTCATCACTGACTCAGACTTCTCCTTAGGAAGACGACCCACTTTCCAAAAAGTTCCTCTTCCCAATAGCAGTAATTTTGTACGTTTAAGTAAAGGAGGTTTTTAAAGGATATACTTCTATTTTAAGAGTGTGCTTTGATAGTGAAGTCCTGGGAACGCACGTACTTTTTCGCCTGGGTTTGTTAATGAAGAATGACGCTAAATGGTTGTGTGATGGGTAATGCTTAGTTCATTACTCACTGACATGTGCCTCGATACCATCAACTCCACAACCAAATTTAGCCCTGTTATAAGCAGATGTGACTTCGCTGGAGTCAATGGGATGAGTTTGCATCTGCAGACGGAGAAGTTGAAGAGTATCACCCCTTCCTGGCAGCGCACCGCTCCGCGGCCCGGCCGCCTCCCCCACCCCGGGGGGG
>NW_010104157.1:3582-3843 GCF_000699245.1 Pterocles gutturalis | reverse complement strand
CTGCGGGAAGGATCTTGGGTTGTTATGAGCACTCCACAGGGTTTTCCCCCCCAGTGGGAAAATCCCACTGCAGCAGTGGGATTATCGCCCGGCACAGCCAGCCAGCCCAGCACAGGGGCAATGGGGACACGGGGGGACATCGTTTGGGGGACAACCAGCAGCTTCCTGGGGGAGCTCAGGCACCCCGGTACATCCCCTGCAAAGCAGAGTGGGGGGGGACAAAAAATAATTTGTGCAAAATTGGGTTGCAACATCTTTTCC
>NW_010104157.1:2908-3242 GCF_000699245.1 Pterocles gutturalis | reverse complement strand
GGACGGACATCCCCACTGTCCCCATCGAGGGGGACGAGGCTTTTTGGGGGTGGCTGGTCCCCAGGAAACTGAAGTTGAGGAGGGAAAGGCACCAGGAGTGATAGGCACTAACAGCCAAAACATTTTTTAAAAAGCCTCAAAATATGATTTTTACAGCAGAAAAAAAGCTTTTAAGAAAAAGAATCGGGGTCTCAGCTCGCCCGGTGCTGACCCCTCGGGGAAATTCTTGAGGGGTTTTCTTTTTTTTTTTTTCCACGATGCACTTTGAGCCGCTGATAAAAGATTTTATTTTCTGGCAGCAGCAGAAGGGGGCGAAGGGCGCGGCGGGACGGGA
>NW_010104157.1:372-2739 GCF_000699245.1 Pterocles gutturalis | reverse complement strand
TTGTCCAAGGTCCCGCTCCTCCAGCCAGCGAGGAAATTTGGTTTCGTGCCACCCAACCCCAGCAGCCTTTGGACGCTGCCTGGCCGCTCTCGTTAATGTTTAACGAGGAAACAACTCCTTTCCTGGTTAAATTCACTGTTTTTCTTGGAATTTCATGTCCTCGGGGACATCAGAAGGGGCCTGGGGTCTTCCCCCAAATCCCAAGGGATGCTTCAGCCCCAAGGTGTTTGACTGTTCCTACTTCAGGCTCCTGAAACCGGGGGTCCCCCACCCCGCCCCCGTGTTTCTCTAATTAGGAACTCTGTGCCCTCCCCAGCGCACGTTAATTGAAGCGTCGTTAATTCTCTCAGATGCTGTTACCGGACGTGATTTACGGCAAAATGGGGCAGTGGGGAATTTTCCTTTTCTGTGTGAGAGACAGTAGGTTTTGGTCCCGCTTCCATTACGGACAAGGGGATGGGCTGTCTGTCGTGACTGGTGTTGGATTTAGTGCAGGGGTACTCGATCCCACCCCTCTCACCCCACCCTCCCATCACCCTTTACCGACGCAGGGAGCGCAGAAGGGCAGCAGATCCCATCATCACCCCGTCAGGGTCCCGTAACAAGGCGAGACAAACCCACTTTTCATCCTATTTTATTATTTCACATCCCATTTTCTATCCCAGCTCAAGCCAAGCGCACAAACCAGCCACAGCGCTGTCACCTCGCCGCTCTCGCGTCCTGGCACGATACCATCACAGACTGATTTCATGGATGATCGCAAAATGTTCACACAATGTTCTCACAAGCCCCCACACGAGCTCTCTGAAAGCCCACCCTGCTCCCTCGGTCCCTGAGCTAGGTGGCAGTGTCACCCGAATTCTGCAGCCTCCGAGAACACCGGGTATTTCATAAACCATGATGCAAACCCCAAGAGTCTGACTCTTGATAAACAAAATGGTTGAAACCGCATCTCCTGCGTCCTTTGTGAGGACTCGTTGTCTCCTGAAAACCTCCGGAGTGTGATGCGAGCCCGGATCAGCCGGACCGTCACCTTTTCAGACCCGGCTCTGCGCCCATCGAAGCACCCTGCTCACTCAAGCTCCCTCCCCTTCCCCAAAATCAACCACTCAAGCAGCCAGGCAAGAAAATCCCTTCGTGAGAGGCAGCTTTAATGCCAAAAGCTCCTCCCCAGGCCACAAAAATTTAACTGTTGTACAAGGGAACCACTCTGGAGATGCCCTGCCGGCAGATGGGGCACTTTTTGGGTTCGGGGAGAGCTCGGTAGCACTCATGACACGAGCAAACGTGCCCACATTCCAGGAAGACGCAGGATTTGGTGTTGCTCAAGCAGATGACACAAGCGTTTTTGAGCGTCTCTCCGCCCTCCGCGTTCATTTCGCGCATCAGGCGCTCCTGGGCCTGCCGGAATTCATCCTGCATTTGTTTGAGGTGCCGCCGCTCCCGGTGATGCCGGTATTGCTTCCGTAGGATGAAGAAGAGGATGGCGCAAGTGGCAAACCCGAAAATGACTGTGAGGATTTTCCAAAAGCGGACGTTCGATTCTTGTTTCTGCAGCAAGGAGTCGAAATCCCCGCTGCTCAGGTAGTAGGGCATGCCCTGCTTGGGGGGCTGCAGTTTGATGGTGGCATTATCCAGGACCAGCTCGCCCACTCCCGTCAGCGCCGTGCCCACCCTCAGCATCTGCTCCGTCTCCTGAATGCCCTTCGGCCGCTCTCCGCTGATGTAGTGGCCGATAACGTCGGTGAAGGACTGGACAGAGGGGTGGAATTTCTCGTACACTGTCTCCAGGCTGAGCTCGGCAGCGTCCAGCGGCTTCATCACCCTGACGGTGACAGCGGTGCCTTCCTCCGGAGGGACCAGGTCGAAAGGGGTGGTGTTGGTTCGCTGGTGGATGATCTTCTCGTAGTCATTCCTGGGGAAGGAGAAGGGGATAAACCAAACACTGAGCATTAGTGCTTTCTCTGAGGCCCTCAGGGAAACACCGCATGGTCTGATCTGCTTTTTTTGGGGGGACTGACAGCCGTCACCTGCCCTGGGAGAAATTTATTTGGCTGGGATTCTCTGGAGAGGTCCAGGTCTGGGGCCACACATTTCAGTGTGCCTGAAAGCCGGATGTTTGTGGGTGCTGGGTGCGTACCAGAGGTGGGTTGTTCGGTTCCAGACCATCTTATGCTCCTGCAGCGTCAGCCTCTGAACGACGCCCTTGCAGTTCTCCACAAACTGGCTGCTCAGGGTCTCCTTAACAGACCGCACGACGCCTGAAAGATAAATCCAGCATGCGCGTGAGGTGCTTGTTAATCATCTGCTCTGTGTCTTACTGTGTGCAGCGAGGAGGGGCAGCGCTGAAAGGGGGCTTAGGGAAAG
>NW_010104157.1:0-234 GCF_000699245.1 Pterocles gutturalis | reverse complement strand
GTGGATGCCCCATCCCTGGAGGGGTTCAAGGCCAGGCTGGATGAGGCTTTGGGCAACCTGGGCTGGTGGGAGGTGTCCCTGCCCATGGCAGGGGGTGGCACTGTGTGGGCTTTAAGGTCCCTTCCAGCCCAAACCAACCTGGGATTCTGTGATTCTATGAATCTGAATAAGACAGGGTGGCAGAGGAGCCAAGAGCCCGTGTTTTGACCCATCAGGATTCCCATCAGCCGCCTG
>NW_010104156.1:0-12149 GCF_000699245.1 Pterocles gutturalis | reverse complement strand
GTCAAACCTTCCGTCATGTCACCGCTGCCACAGCGGGGGGAAACCTCTGTCAAGGAGGACAGCCCGCAGCTCAGCCGGTTACCTTAATGAGCCGCAGCCAGTATGACAAGAGATAGGAACCACCTCCCCACCAGTTCAACTGTTCAACAGGAGAGTTCGCCCCCCAGGACAGACAGCGTCAGAAATTTTAATGTAATGAGTTTGTGTGAAGTAGCTCTTGTTGGTGCCACATGTGCATCGCACGGGTACCTCGCTCCTGCTGCGGGTCACCTTCAGCTCCTGAGACATTCTGGGAGAGCTGGACCAGGAGATGGTGATGTTCTGGAGTTTCCTTCCCCTACAAAATCCGGAGCACCCACAGTTGGCACCTGCCATAACCTCGCAGCGATGTGCTGACTGGCCTTTGTGCTGGAAACGCCACAAGCCAAACACGACCAAGCTGCCCTTGAAAGGACTGTGTGGGAGCCGCGGGAAGCGGCAGTAGCCATTCAGAAGGTGGCAACTGTACCTCACTGTAGACAAATGAGTGTGACAGAGCATCTGTGATCAGTCATCATTTGATTTCAGATGGGAACTAAAAGCAAGTTCTTTGATGACTTGTTAAAAGAGATCTTTTGGTATTTTGCTGAGAAACGTTTACCTTTTTAATGCTAAATTCTCAGGCAATTGCAATCAGTTCCCCTTTCAAGCCTAGATGGATTCTGCACTGCAGCAGTAGCTCAGCTCTCTAATTTCTAAAACACATTAAAGCTAGTGAGAGCCTCCTAACTGAACACAGTACCTGCTGGTCTGGACTGGTCCCGCTCTCTCACGTTGGAAAGGAATGGCAGCCACCTCAGCAGAATCAAAACCATGAGTAAATTTGTGAGCCATTTCCTACAGCAGACAGATCTAAGTATGTGCTGTTTCCATCAGTTTATTACAACTTTTAGCAACCATCCAGGTTAGTTGCAGTGAAACAAGGTTATTCACATTTTATTATTTGGGTTCTGCCAGTTTCTTTCATGTGATTCTTTGGCAAACCAGACAGTTCAATGTGGTTACACACTTTTTTACTAATAAATGCTGGAAAGCGTTAAAAGCAGAATTGGCTTTTCAGCATAATGGGTCACAGGGCAGAGACCACGTGTGATTTCCTAGTGACAATATTTCTTACAATGACTGGATGTTTATTTGTATGTTACTACTCAGTAAAACGTTCAGAGCAGACAGTGCACTGATCCTCTACAAGACGTGGAAATACATGCGTTGCTCTGAAAAGCTGAAAATTTTTTCCTATGTAGCTTATTTGAACACACACAGAAGTCTACATATAACTACATCTTCCGTATTAAAAATCATAGTGTGTATTCACTGCACATAGGGAAGATCTGAATGTTTTGTGGACCGTGTACTGTACCTTTACATTTCTCAGGCTCTTTGTGTGCACAGTGCCACTGCCCAGTTGCTTTAGTGTTGGAGAAGCATGAACAAAGGACACATGCTACGCGGACTCTGGTTCTGTCAGAGAGTCTGCTTTTGTTTCTACTCTCTTTGCTTTCAAAAATACTATTTGAACCCTCAAAAAAAAAAGTTACTTCATACTCAGAAAAAATGGTTTGCTCTTTTCATGACTAAACATAAAACTGAGAAGCTGATATAAAGCAGAGCAGGAAAATTGTCACTAGACAAGGAATCAGCCAAGAAATTTACACTGATAACTCCACCCTTCTGCTGCAATTCCTTAAATATGTCTTAGGAGGTTAGAGCGATACCACAGTAATACTAGTGCCAACAATCCAAACTAACAGACATTTTTGCAAAGGCAGGATTCATACACACAAGATTTGTTTTTAATCTGCACAAATGGAGTAGTTAATTTTATACCCTCCTACTGATGCTGGAGAGCTCAGCTCCAACCTACTCCCAGCCTCCATCAGCACTTTTTGTCCCCTTGTCTTCCTCAACACAGACCTGGCCCAGGGTAGAAGGTAAGCATGAGAGTCACAATCCTTAGAAGTATTAGTTAAGGGCCTCAGCATCAGGAGACTACACTGACAAGCCCATATTTTGAGCTTCGTGCTAGGGTAAATGAGTACCTCTCAAGACAGATCCACAGTCAGAGGTTCCTCAGTCTCTGTTGCCACAGAAAACCCATAGAACTGTGCAAGGATCTTGAATTACTGCCATTCACACTGAAACAAACAGGAGGGGAAATACAATTAATGAGCATTTCATAACCTGCATGTGTACCGGTTCTGAATTAAAGTTTCACCAGCAATTTTATTTGGACATTGCCTAACTTTTAAATGCTTGGCTTTGCAACATTCATAATGTTCCTTAAACACTTGTAGCATTTGCTGTATTCCTGAAAATGTGTCATGGTTTAACTCCAGCTGGCAATAAGCACCAGCCAGCCACTCGCTCACTATCCCCTGGTAGGATGGTGGAGAGAATCAGACAAGTAAAAGTGAGAAAACTCATGGGCTGAAATAAAGACAGTTTCATTGGGAAAGCAAAAGCTGTGCACACAAACAAAGCAAAACAAGGAATTCACTCACCACTTCCCATCAGCAGGCAGGTGTTCAGCCATCTCTGGGAAAGCAGGGCTCCATCAGGCGTTAATGGTTAGTTGGGAGGACAAACGCCATCACTCTGAATGTCCCCCCACTTCCTTCTTCTTCCCCCAGCTCTATATGCTGAGCAGATATTGTATGCTATGGAATATCCCGTTGGTCAGCTGGGATCAGCTGTCCCAGCTGTGTCCCCTCCCAAGCCCAGCCTGCTCACTGGCGGGGTGGGGTGAGGAGCAGAAGAGGCCGTGGCTCTGTGTGAGCACTGCTCAGCAGTAACAAAAACATCTCTGCATTATCAACACTGTTTTCAGCACAAATCCAAAACATAGCCTCAGATAGCTACTGTGCAGAAAATTAACTCTGTCCCAGTCAAAAGCAGCACAAAAGGGAAACTATCAGTGCAGGATCACGCAACATCACAGCACCTCCATGGGTCATCAGCCGTGCTGGTACCTTTATATGCCCAACACAGACCTCTGCCCCTTTTACTCAAAAGAGAAACAGCAACAGCGGACTGGTATCCTCCATCTAGACTAGCAGCGGAGGAGGATGAGTGTTGGAATTTGGATTATTCAGTGGATTCATAAGACCATTCCTAAGGCTATTTAGTATTTACACAGTTGTTTCAAGCATGTTTCTACAAAGCAGTGTGATTTATGAGGAGCTAGCTCTTACACAATGAAGTAAAATAAAGCAGTTAATTAGTTAAGCTTGCTTAAGCTGACCACAAGATCCGTCTAGCAACTTCAGATTCATCTTTGACTGAATTCAGATACCTCTGATGTAATATCCCCACTTGCTTTTTCTTTAGTGGCTGCCAGACTAATTAATTGACCCTTTATCTCTCAGTCATGTGGCCTTCTCACTACCTCCTCCCAACTGTAAACTTTTTGTCATCTAAGTACAAGAAAGCCCGCTCTCCTCCCCTAGGCAGGCAGCTGCCACCACCTCATCCTAAGACACCCAGTTCTGGTCCTTTCTGTACTGCGGGCTGGGGCAGACAGCACAAGAGGCAAATTCTTTGCTGGCTGAGCCAACGCGAAGGCCAGCCTCAGGGAAGTTCTGTTCCACTTCCAGCTCTGGAAGTCAGGATGTCCCAGCAAGGACAGACTGTTGTGCCCCTTTCCACCCTCGTGGCCCTCTGCTCTGGCCTGCATGGGGCTGCCTCCAGCAGCTCTCTCCTGGTACTCCATTACCTTCCCCTCTGCCTGTGCCTGACCTCCACTTTCAGATTTTGATCTTGTTCCTTCCCCAGGCTGTCTCTCTTTTCTCAACCTGCAACAAGCCCTCCAATTTGGTTCCCCATGCCAGGTGCTAGTTCAGTCTCTTGTCTGGTTCTTCATCTCACTTCCTATCCCCTTGCCTTTCCTGTCTCTTCCTTCTCACCTCCTTGGACTGGCAAACTGAATTCTGCTGTGTCTTCTGTCCCTCCCCTGCTGCCAGTTCCTTGCCAGCCAGTCTCAGCATAAAACTCCTCAGATTCCCAGTTTCACTTTCTTTGTGAATCTAAATCATCTCCCTCTATCATGTCTAGGTTTTATCTTCCTCTCATCTACACCCCAATCCACCCAGGCCTTCCTGCCCTGGCCAATTCCTTTCCTTTCTCTTGAATCATCAGCTTACCAGAAGTTTGGCTTCAGCCTCTTAGCCAAGAGTTGCAACGACTTTAGTTGTTCTGGTGGAGAGAAGCATGCTTTGAAGGCTGATGGCACGACAAAGCCCATTTAATTTTGTGAGCATCATACTGATCACAAAAATAGTGTATGCCTTTATCACTGCTTCTCCGTCTTCCCCTTGAATGTCACCTTGGCTCCACTGCCTTTATTATGAGTACACAAAAACTGGGAAGGCTGGAATAGTTGGCACAACTCAGGAGCTGAAGGGGAGAGAGAAAGGGTGCTAGGCACAGAAACTGTACCTGGAGGATGCACATAGACATTCAGAGCCCTTGGCAGTGTCTAGAAGCTCATAATCCAACAGTGGCTGACAAGAAGATCCGTCACGTTGAAAAGAGACTGCCCCACCAGAGTGAAAGCTTCTGCTTGGTGTGAGATGCTGTTGCAATACAAAGAAGGATGCAAAGAAGGGGAGCCTCAAAATGTGGTTCTCTGTTGAAGGACTACAGTACAGTAAGATGTTGCTATTTTTACTGTCTGTACCTTTTATGTGTTCAGAGTTAGGTCTGCTTACTCGAGTGACAAGAAATTATTTTTGGTTTTTCCTCCAGTTGGTTCTACAAAGCAAATGTAGATTAAAAGTAGATAAATGTAAATTAAAGGACAGAGTTTGATTAAGGTACCTATGTTCTCAAAACCAAGCAACATGATTTACGGTTGTAAAACTGTCATGTAAAAAACAATTTTGGTCCTGCCAACTTCAGCTTTCAACTCATTAGCCACCTATCTCTGTCTGTCAGGCTGTTAGCAATTTTTTTAAACAGACTTCCTAGATCTTCCAGGAGCTCTTCCAGGTGGAAAGACAGGACATATCAATGCTGAAACAGCACATCCAGAATGCCATGCATAAAATTATTTTCTCTTATTTACTTGTACACACAACAACTTTTTCAAGTAGGCGCTGTGTCCTAACTGCCCCAGGGCCAGCAGTTCTTCAGTTTATTTAGTGCAAGGGAAAACTGCAAATCTAGCAGGCTATCAAGCAAGCTAATCTTCAGTTATACAAACGGAGAGTCAACCAGTTCAAACAATTTATCTTTCAAAGTCACCACTACAAACAACAGAAACAAGCAAGAGCTTTTCATTCAGAACAGACAATAAACTGTATTTTTTAGTGTAGATATTCTAGACAGGATAGTGTCAGCTGTTAGAAACTCTTACTTTTCTCTGCAGTGAAAGACAGGGCAAATTAAAGGCTTCAGCTCTCTGTACTTTGACAAGGGAGAAAGGCTGGAATGAAAAACTCAATTAAACTGAAACAGATGCTGATTATTCCAGTTCCAGTCAGGCCATCCCTAAAGAAACCAGCCTTTCTTGACTTCATTTCATTCTTCTGGTACTTCCAAAGCCACTTCTGACACCCCAGGGTAACTTAAAAGGACAAAACAGGATCCAACAGGACATTCTGTGCTCTAGTGGACAAGCTTCTCTTAGCTTGGGTCTGCAGCACCTGAATTTCAGTAGGCAGGGTGCTGACTGACCCTGTCCAGGCCTAGCATAACTCCCACAACTAAGAGGCAAGAGGGGATGGGTATTCACAAAAGCTAGTTTAAATCTACAGAGGTTAAGCTTCCTCTGTAGTCAATACGATAAGCCTGTGCTTAGGCATTCTGAATCACATTGTGAAGAAATCACTTTTTCCATTGACCTCATGCAGACCCTGGGGAGTTGAGCCTTCCAAGGGAAAAGCCACTTCCTCCCCAGGAAAGTGCATTCAAGCCTAAGTGGCCCTGGGTTCACCAGCTTTCTACATGCCGCACACTGCTGTTGGACTCCGATGCTGCGTGAGCACTGTAGATCTTCATGCCTGCAAGTGGTACAAGACATCTCCTACCATTGTACCTGTTTCGCTTGGCTCTCATGGCAGCTTTCTAAAACTGGCTGGCACCAATAATCTAGTATGGTGTGGCTTAGATTTCATTTACACTGCATGTTGTTTCATGCCTTCAAAGGTCCATGAAGGTTAGTACCAGGCTGACTGGTATGGCACGGTATGTAGGAATGTGAGTGTAGCTCGAGTTTTTCTTTGCTGAACTTCATATAAGGGCATATCCTACCTCCGTTCCACATGAAAAAGGGAGGAGGCTTCCACTTCCCTATCGTCCTCGCTGATCTTCCAGTCCTCAACAGCCACACCAGGGTAGGAGCGTAGCCTGTCCTTCAAAGAGAGAGCCTGAAGACAACCAGTTCTGTACTGTTATCGTTGTTAGCTGATAAAGGTGTGAAGATGAAGGAAGTAGGCTCCCACAGTAGTCAAGAAAGGGGAAAGGTCTCTGGGAGTGGTGGCCCCAGGAAGGCAGAACAATTTTATGACATGTTTTTTTAAGATTACTGTAAACAACTCAACTGTGTCCTAAAAGTGACTGGGAGTGGCAGCACATGCATGCTGAGCTGGGTAAAAAAGCCAGCTGCCCCATGCCCAGGCAAGTATCATTGCCAGCAGGTTAACCAAGGCCACAAGCAGAAGCAGTTTCACTTCGGATTACATCTTGTCACTGCTGCAAGCTCCGTTGTCTGAAATGTGGAAGATGAAGATCAGCTGAATAGGAGAGTCCCCAGGAAAACAAACAAGCAAGCAACCCTCATTCACATTCTCACAAAGAGAAAAAAAATCTTTAAAAGTAATCTGGGAAGGGGAAAATTGAGTTGGAATAAAAATATTTGCCTGTTGTTCTTAACAGCTGCAGCTCTGCTATCTATTTTCTCTCCCCCTTGCAGACTGTCAGCAGGGATTGAGTGTTCTCCTGGAGCCAGGGATGGATTTCCTGAATGGTGACAAATCGCAGTAAAGCCCGAAGTCAATTCCACAGTGAAATCATTATATAAATTGCTCTTTCCTGCAGGAAAGAGATGGATGAAAAATAAAACAAATGAGAAAATAGTATGAAATGGTTCATCTTACAGTTCAGTTATGGGAAGCTAAAAGAACAACCCCAACAGTGATGCTGGCTCTGCCAGGGAGCCAGGCGTTATAGGGACTACACCTGTAAAGGAAAATTTCAGTTGAGGATTTAAAAAAAAATCCCTACAAACTAGATCATTCAGGTGTTGAATGATCTTCCAAAAGGACATCATGAAACTCCTGCTGCCCAGAGCCATGAAAACTAGAGCAGAGTGAGCACGAGCAACCTTTATTCATTATTATTGTGGTAGTACACAGGAGCCTTGATCTTGATCTTGCGTGTGGGGTGCTGTAGAAAGACAGCATTCTGATTTGGAGACTGGAAGCTTAATGTAACACCAGAAAAATGACACACATTTTTCACAGACGCAGAGAACATGAGGAAAGAAAAGCACTCAGCATGCTGCCAAGTTTTTTTTATAGGCCATACAGACAAGGAGCATGTTGGAGAGAGCTCTGAAAGATGATTTTTTTCAAGACACATTAGTAAGGGGTTGGTTGCAAGGCTGTAAGGAAGCGTAGAGATGTTTGAAATGGTAACTAGCAGGCAGTCGAACTGGTCATCACAAGCTGATCTCAGGAAGGAGCTGACATCCTGGTAATACTCTGAAACAGACAAACAGGGATGGGCTCGGGAAAGACTAGTCTTGAAGAGGCAGACATCTGACACACACAAAAAAGTATGTGAGTAGACAGAAAGTAAAGAAGCGACACAGAGCGACAGGCTAAGAACAGTCCTGCATTGTGAGGACAAGGGCTTGTTTATTCAAGAGTTTTCTTTCCCTCTCTTGTTTCTCAGGGGGAGGAGCGGTGTTTCAAGGGAGAATAATACAATCATTTGACTGTTAAGAGATTTATGGTCTGACTTCACCATGTGTTAAAATATTGATTATCTTTCTAACATATGCTTTAGACATTGACATTATTTTTTCTATATAGAAGACTGACTTCTGCACACAAAGGCTGGGACTTCATAGTAGGATCCAGCGATGCTGGGTAAATGCAAAGTGACATAAGCGATGCACAAGTCTCAGATTTTTTTCCACTCAATTAAATAAAGATAGCAAGAGAGACACTGAGCAGTGTGTGGCGGTGAGAACCTGGAATAATTAAACAATAATATGACAGATGGTGCATTTATGGGCAATTACAGCATGCCTCTGCTGGCACTTGACGGCACAAGGCCAAAGACTCAAGCAATTCAAACCACACAAGTAGAGCAGTAACCTCCTAGAAATGCCAGTTCAGAGCATCTGCCTTGGGAGCCCAGGATGGGACTTACATGGAGCTGTAAGACAGGCAGTCATCTCTGCATTTACTGGATGCTACTGCTACAGACAGAGCAGGAAAAGCAGGCCATCAAAAAGCTGTTTGTGTCCTTTGGATAATACATTTCCAGGCACTTCTACATACGTAGCAGTGAAAGACAAATCTTCACACTGAATAAGGACGTCTCCCTCTGGCTTTTTGCCAGCTTGAGGATACCACTGCATCAAACTACAACAGATTTAAAATAAGTATATTCAGAAAGCTCAAGTAAAAGAAATCATTCATCTGTCAACTCCCTTCCAAATACACAGACTGGGTTAAACATCAAGCTCTCCAGCTTTAGGCTTTGAAGGCATTTGTGATTCCCTCAGGGAGTCACATGGGGCTTTCTGTTCCCCACCATACCCCACCCAGTGAACCCAAACCACCTTCCCCCTCCTGTGTCTGAAGAAGATGGGCTCTGTATCCCATGGTACCACTCAGCAGCTTAAGGGGACAATTGCATGAAATCTGCACGTGTATTTTTGAAAACATTGGTGTTCATTATTCAACACACGTCACAGTCATGCTGGTACACTACATTTCTGACCTCGTCAGCACTTACAGAGGTGAAACAAGCTCCAGATTTTTAGAAAAGAAGAAAAAAAAAGAGAGATCTGCCTGGAAAGCAAACACAGTTCAGGTGTTGTTAAAAGCTTCTTAAACTGTCAACAAAGTATTTACTTAGAACAGAAAATCGCTTCAAGATGGGTAATTCTCATGAAAGTGGCTTTATTTTTAAACACCCAGTGTCTGCAGCTACATGATTATATGGGACTCTCAACCAGATTTTTGTTTTTAAAGGACAGACTTGATCCCAGACTTTCTTGCCATATGGAAAAAATAGAAAACATGAACTTGAAAGGCTCAAAAAGCAGAATGAAAATAAAAAGCATTTAAAATGTATAAAGACAAAAACCAAGCCTCATAAACAAATGGGACTGGCAACATTGCTTCACCTAAATGCTTTTTTCTTCTACTTAGTAAGAGATGTTTCTCAAGACTTAAAATAAGTGTTGTTTTGTATCTGCAGGGCTTTCAGCAAGCGGCTGCCACGTTACGAAACTCTCTGGATTCCAGCAATGCACATCTCTGCTGTCTGCTGCACTCAGAGTATCTGGGAAGAGGAGGAGGAAAACAAGTTTATCATTTATAAAATTATTGCTGGTTTTGTGGTTGTGAGGCTTTGTGCAGCATACAAGAATAACTTGTTTGTGACATCAGGAAAATAAGGATATGCAACGTAGAGCGCATTGTCTTCTCCGTGGATACCATTCTCACGCTGTGTTAAAAAACACTGGGTTTCATCCAAAGGTCAAGTCTCAGGACTTTAGCAAGCCACATGCGACAGGGCACAACTTAAGACCTGGGCATCATGAGACCATGAGGGCAGCCTTGTTTTGACTTCCCCAGCTATCTGGGGTGGCACCAAGACAACACAGACTCAGCACAATCCTGCTGCAAGTGCAGGGTGCTTTTCCCAGATCAAAGGGTTTTGGCAAAGTGTTTCAGCTTTCTAGCTATTTCTGGCAGCTGGAAAGGCCTGTGAGAGAAATGAGTGTATGTTCAAGCACATGTCAACCCCAGAGGCAGAAAATGGCAAAAATGGGGTATAACTGTGCTTTCCTTAGCAGAAAAAAAGATAGCATGCCCCTCCTGTAATTGGAAAAGTCACATCCTCTCTTGCTGTTTGTCCTCCAACAAAATGTCATCTGTGCCACACCTTTCCCTCCTGTCAGCTATGGCTAACGCTACTCTAGTGAATAAATACTAGCCTTGCTCAAAGCTAAACCCATTCCTGGTTTTAAGGCACTTTGAAAAGTACGATATTAAGCTGCAGACAATCCCCATGCCTCTCTCCTCTCTCTCATCCAGTCCCTCCAGTCCTGAAGGTGGTAACTGTGTTCTTTCCCAACAGAAAGAGGCATCTTCAAAGCAGACTTACTAGAGACTGTTGAATACAATCTCCACAATCACGCCTGTCCCAGTGCTATCAGCTTTCTAGACAGGCTGCCAAGTTGGCATTTGACTAACTAAGAAAAATGGATTTAGCACAGGATGCCAGATTCCACTTCTCAATCACTGAAATGCTCAAGTAACAAACTGAGTTGACCATTGTTTCTTATCACCAAGCAAACAAACCCCGTTGGCAGGAAAACTGCGTTTGGAAAGTGATTCTCTACACGACTGAGATGGGCTCTGGTGGCTATAAATGCCCATCCTCACATAATGCTGGACTCCAGGTGGTCATCAGCACTGTGAAGGACACTGTCAAAAAAACTAGCCTGCAGTTTGATATCAATGTCTTGCTTTCAGCTCATCTTCTGTTGCTCTGCAGGCCGTATGTCTTACCACAGGAATAATTGTTGGTTTCACAGTGTAACATTTTCACTCATAACTGGCTGTCATTTACATTCATTTTTAGCCATAGCCATAACTAAGATACTGGATCAGATTTTAAAAACAAACAAACAAACACCTACCAAGTTACTGATCTGCAAATTGCATGTACTGTTTAAAGTGCCCTGGTCTACAAACATCCAGTCTTCATAAATCAGTCCCTAGTCCCTTCCCTTCTAATCAGTGTGAAATACTAACTGGCACACAGACTAACACATCAGACAAAAGAGCTTTTCCCATTGAAACCAGTGGGAACGCTTCTGTGCACTTCAAAGGGCAGCGAAGGATGTCCCAAGCAAGCACGTCCATTTTAGAGCCTCATCAATGCCAGTCTTCTGACCTGAAAGTGGAATATGTGAATCACAACAGAAATGGGCCTACTTCTGTGCTGCCCCAGCCCAAACCAGAAGTGTTATCTTTGGCCGGCTCCACAAATGGCAGGAAGCAGGAGACCTGCTCTCACCCTCTGCAGGTTCTCTGCTGGCCTCCAACCCCACAAACAGGCGAGACTTCACATGAGGTGGAAGCGGGCTACCTGAGGGACTGCTGGTTTCCTACTCAAGGTTGCCTTAGAGGAAAAAGGAAATAATTCTGGAACAATGCAGACAGAGGCTTTAAATAACTATCAGAGAGGTGCCGCTTACTGGAAGTTAAAAATTTTATCACAGGTCTCTCAGCTACCCTACGCCTGGGATCCCACAGCGGACAGGTCCAGTGTGGTGCCTCAGCTCACAGAAGGAAGCTGCATCAAGGCAGAATGGAAAACAACGATTACCAAAACATCATTTTCTCCCTCACTGTATTTTCATCCACAGCCAGTCCCTGTTCAGCAGTAAGAAGCAAGCTCTCAGTCTCAGAACAATTAAAGGAATTGTCACCGCCTGCTGAAGCTGGGTTAGCAGGATTACCAGCCTGAACTGTCAATCCCCAGGCAAGGGCCAAGGCAGACAATGCGTGCAGGGCACACCGCCAAGCTCATTAGCAAAATCAAAAATTACAACACATCGCAGGACTGGGGCGGGGCTGGGGCATCGCGCAGGGACAGGGACAGGGCCAAGCGCATCTTTCTTCCTGGACCTGGGGTCGCAGCACGGCTTCCTGGGTGGGGATTTCTGAGGGGAGCGGCAGAAGATCGCCCCCAACCCCAGCGTGCCGGCGGGAGCTCAGCCGCACCGGCTCATCCGGTTCGGCGACAGCCCTCTGCGTTTAGAAAGACACCGGCTTTTACTACTGCTTACACTGTAAACAGTAGCATGATTCACAGCGCAAATCCCCAGGCGCTGCCTGACAATGAAAGTCGCAGCGCTA
>NW_010104155.1:3568-3856 GCF_000699245.1 Pterocles gutturalis | reverse complement strand
TGCAGAGCCTGTGGTCAGGGGATCCTGGTCCGGGCTCTGCGATGAGCTGCAGAGCCTCAGGCTTGCAAATGTCAGAACCCAAAACAAGGAGGACCTGAGGCACTGGCTGCAAAAAAGCTCCTCTGTGAGCACCCGCGTGCACAGGTCTCTGGAGATGCTGCTGCAGCCCACCTAAAGGTGCTGGTCCCCTGACTTTGGGGTATGCGAGCACCCCAGTCTCATCAGCAGCTTCTGAAGCTCAAATTTGAGCTCCAGATGCTGCGTTCACCAGGGCAGAGATGCAGCAGC
>NW_010104155.1:0-2500 GCF_000699245.1 Pterocles gutturalis | reverse complement strand
GGCGGCCCTGCACCCCAAACCCACAAGCATGTCAGCATCACCAGCGACAGGTTTAAACCTTATTTTATTTTTACCCAAAACCAGGGGAAAAATTTCTGCAAGAAGCGGACTGCTTCCAAACCTCCACCCCGCATCCCAGGAAATCCCCGAGCGGCGCTGGGCCCATCTGCCAGCCCGCAGCGAGGCTCCTTGCGGCCGCAGCTTGGCCGAGGCTGATCCCGACCATCTGGGAGAGGTTCCCCTCGGCATCAGACACGGGCTCCTCCGGCACGACATTGACACAGACGGAGAAAGTCACGTTACCGCCCAACACGGCTGCGGGCCGGGCCAGCATCTGGCTCCCCATCGCTCCCGTGCTCAGCGTCCGAGCTCACGCAGATGCAAGGAGACGACTCGGGTTCTGAAACACCCACAAACACCTTACCCCATTCCAAGGGGTTTTGGGGAGCGGCTCTAGAAATTCAAGCCCTTAAAGGTGAGCGGCTAAACCCCCGCTGCCATCAGGGGACAGTCCCCACGCAGGGATCAGCTCGCGGAGGTCATGTCCAGCGCGATAAACGCTGTAACTCATCGGCTGCGTCAACGCCTGCCTGCGGTGATGCTTCAGGGCATCGGTCCACCCCGGTTCCAAATTATTCTGAGCAGAACTCAGGCTGTAATCGAGCTCAGAGCTTCCCCACATCTCTTACCCCATGGCAGCGATGCACCAGCTGGTTTGTGACACCTCAAGGTGGCTGGAACCCCACTGCGGTCACAGCTCGGTCACTCCGGAGGCGCCCAGCGCGCGTCCGGCCACACACACACCCCCCGGCTCAAACCCGCTCGGGTCAGCCGTGGCCAGAGGTAATTAATTACCCACACGAAACGAGCAAGAAGCCACCTCTAATCAAAGGATGGATTTGTGCCATCAGTCCAGGGTCCCTCCTCCTTTTTTTGCTGCTTCCCAAGGTGCCAAAACTCGCCTCACGTCAAGGCCAGCACGAACCAAACCTCGTTCCTTGCCACCAAACCCATCTTTCCCGGGAACGGCAGCAGGAGGCGGGTTTATAACATAGAATCAGAGAATCATTAAGGTTGGAAAAAGACCTCGAGGATCACAAAAGACCTCAAGGATCAGTTTCTTAGTTGCTGCTTTATGAACAGGAGCAGAGAACATTTTAATAGGATTTGTTCATTTCCTGGAACGGCGCACAGGGTGTCAGGGGCTTCCTTGTGTTGGCCAAAGGCTTTGGGATGAGCAAATGCAGGAGCAAGGGCAGGACCTACACCCCAAAATGCTTCCCAGGGGCCAGGTAATGCCGCAGGCCAGCGCGGGGCTGGTTCCCGACATCCTCAGCATCCTCCCGGGCGTGATTTCCCAGCTGCCTTCAAACCCCCGAGCTGCAGGAAGCGACAGCAACAAACCTAAGAGGCGATCAAGCAAAAATAAATCACCCCAAGCTCCCCTCCAGCCTCTCCTCCCAAAATCTGGAAGCGAGAGGCAGCGTCAAAGCCTTCCCGGAGCAGCGGGGTCCGACTCCCGCCCGGCTCAGACCACACAAAGCCATTCCGACTCGGCGTTTTCCAGCCGGGAGCGCAGATGGTGCCAGCCCCGTGCCTCCAGTCTGATATTTCAGGATTTTCTCGGGGGGTATCAGGAGGGAACTGGAGACAAACCATGTTAATTGGATCGACCAAGAGTCCTCCACGGCCCTATAAAGCTGCGAGCAGCTGCTCAGAAACTCTTGTGAACCGCAAAAAATAGCTTCCTCTAAGGAGCAGGCGTGGATTAAGCGGCACAAACACCCTTTTCTTTGTGCAAAGAGCATTGCAATCCCAAAACAAAACCCAGACCCCCAGATCAAACCAGGAAATTCAGCAAACTTTGAGCAGCAACAATAGCAGGAGGATTTTCCAGACCTTCCAGCTTGTTTTGCAAGTCCCGGATTATGTAAAGCGCGGCTCTGCCATTGTCGGGGAAGCTGCGGTGCCGCTCGGGGCTGGAGCCAGCTGGCACCACACTGCCCTCCCAGCGCTGCCCATCCCGGCAAAGGCAGCGGGGTCTTGTGCAACACCCCAAATTCCTTCCCAGGCACCTTCCGCTGCTGCTAGTACCACGTGGCAGCAACCGCCTTTCGTTTTACACCTAATTGTTTTGTGCTTAATCATCTTCCCAGGGGCTGGGGTTGTTTTCCAGTCTGCTTGGGCTTTGGGTACCCAACCAGCTGCTGCAGGAGCGTCTCCTTTGTGTCTCCAGGGCGGCTTCACCGCACCGTGGTGCAGGATCCCTTCCATCCTTGAACTAATCCTCGGCTTTTCTGCCGGCTGGGACACGCCGGAGGGGCGAAGCGATTATCGCTGCACGCACATCCTCCGGGAAAACACCCCGCGAGGCTGGACTCATTCCGCATGCGGCACCCGGCTGGGAAAAGGCCCTCGGCAGCATCGCCGCTGCCCGGCTCCACGCAGGGTCACGGTCTCGGTGCGTTTGCCTAATTAAGCCCTAACGAAGCCGCAGAGC
>NW_010104154.1:0-778 GCF_000699245.1 Pterocles gutturalis | reverse complement strand
TTTTGAAGCATTATGCCTGGAAGATGAAACAATTCCAGAATGTAGAGAACTTGTACAAATACAATAGCAAAAGCATCACAAGAAAATAAACTTCTGAAAGCTAACCTACTTCAGCAGATGGCTCGCTGGGATGGCTTGTGCAGGATTTCTATGACTTCTAAAAAGCCCTAGATTATTTAATCTTTTTTTAGAGAAATAGAGGTGATAGTTCATTTTCCTTTCTTTGGCTGGTTAGCACTGGATTTGCAACATGCTTCTTATAAATCCTGTTCCCAAGCTGGCATGAGTGATCCCTAATACCCTAGTACCAGGCAGACAGAAGCAAAGAGTTGGCTTTGGGAAGCTGATAGATTCCTCCTGTGTGCAAGGACGATAACTGCAAAGGTCTTCTGCAGGCAACCAGGAGCATGCATGGGTCAAACAGATTTATTGTGCCTATTTGCAGGGTTCCTCAGTGAGACATAAAGTGTCAGCTGGATTTTCAGCTGCATGTTGTTTCCTGTCCTTTGTTTTTGATAGTTTTGGAAAGATTATGTACAATATCTTGCATTGCTGTTTTACTGTCATGCTCATGAGAAGCATGTAAGAAAACCACAGCATGGATTTCTTATCTAGTAACTCATTCTCTCAGTCTCATGTCCCTGTGAAAAGTATTTCTTGTATCCAAGGAGAAGTAAAAGAAAGGCTTGTTTATTTCCTTTCTTTTTTCCTGAAAGTGTTCTTCAAATCTTCAAAAACCTTTTAGGTCCTCCTTTCAGCCCATAAATTCAGCCCCATC
>NW_010104153.1:9748-12230 GCF_000699245.1 Pterocles gutturalis | reverse complement strand
CTTTCTGGCCAAAGGAAAGCTTTGCTCCCAGTAAATTCTGCCCGTTTGCTCCTCCTTGGGTTTTTTGTGGGTTTTTCTTGTTTTGGTTTGGTTTTTCTCTGCCGTGAAATGGGGATCTCCAGCAGGAGGAGCTGAGCACAGTTAGTGGAGCAAGTAGCAGAGAGAGCAAACCGTGCTGGGGAGTCGTGAGAAGGTGACTGAAATACATAAGGACAATGATGATGGGCGGATGCTGTCCTGTCCTGCAAACACCACTTAGCCTGGGTGTCCAGGCTCCTTAGCCAGGACCAGCAAAACTTCCTCCATGTTGTGTGTATTGCGTTGGGGTTTGAGCTGCACCAAGGCAGCTGATGCAAGTGCGCAAGAGCCTGCCCTGAGCCCCCCTCGGTCTGACAGCAGGGACCAGGCTGCTGTGTGCATCTGTGGTGGTGGTGGGGCTGCTGGGATGGCTCTGTCTGGGAGCAGGAAGGTGGGCAACAAGGGAAAGGTCTCACCTGGCTGTACCCGTCTCACCTGGCTGCTGGTTTGGTCTCTCTCCTCCTCACTCTGCCCAAGTCTCTTGCTCACGTCTCTCACGCTGGGGTCCCCAGGGTGTCCTGGAGCTGCTCGCAGGCCAGCAGGTGATGGGGAGCGGTGGCCCATGCTGTGAGGAGCTGGTGCTGACCCCGGCACACAGGTCGGTTCTTGTCCCCCCTGTGCAGGAGCTGATTCTGCGTCGGTCGACCCCTTGGTGCTGGAGCAGTATGTCGTGGTGGCGGACTACCAGAAGCAGGAGAGCTCCGAGATCAGCTTGTGCGTGGGCCAGTTGGTGGATATCATTGAGAAGAACGAATCAGGTACAGAGAGTTTGGCTTGGCAGAGGGCTTCAGGTGTACTCTGCGTGGCAGAGCAGGGGCAGGAATAGCAATCCTGTATTGTTAGTGTTTTCCTAATAGGACGTTAAGCAAAACAGCCTCCAGGCACCTCACAGGGTTGTTCTTGGATAGTCAGTTGAGATGGGACATGGAGGAAGCAATGTCAGTCCGCAGGCTGTGTGTATGAGCATGGACAAGGCTTCTGGGCTGTCTCTGAAGGAAGGGTCTGATCACCCGTGTGCTGAGTGCCAGGCGCCGTCCATCTTCTGCAGTCTTGCTTGATGCTTTTTCATGCTGAAAAACTTGGCCAATGGGTCCTGAGGACAAAAGCCGTTCCTGGAGTTGACAGGCTTGTTTTATTGATGGCGGGGGACATTCTCATGGTGCCCATGAAAGCCCTCATTGTGCATTTGCAACTCCTGCCTCCGAGCACAATGAAGCACCCGGCATGGAGCGGGGGCAGGCAGCTGAGCCGTTTGCTGGCTTCAGAACTTAAACTTGCTCTTAACCTCTGCAAAAGGATCGAGTCATGTTGTAGGCCAAACTTCTGGAGTTTGTTGATAAAGAGAATTAATTCCCTGAAGTTAATAGGAGTTGCTTAGGAGAGGTTTAAAGATAAATTTTGAAAATAGATTTTGAAATTCTGGAAACTCGGTCCCCAGAGGATTAATTGCACCAGCAGCTATATTTAAGAATATGGAAAATAAAAGCAACCCTGAAACAAGTGAAACCTATTAGCACAGCCAATTTAAAAGCTATGGCAAATAATTTATTTATCAAATGTCAGCCCTGGTAGCTGCTGATTCCCTCCCCGACAATCTAGTTATCTTTCTAAATGACTCACTGGTGGGGTTCTGAGGATAATGCTCAGTCTTTTTTTTTTTTTTCCCCCCTAAAGACACAAATAGCTTGTGCTTTTAATAACTGAGGAGCATGCGTTTATTTTGATTGGACAGCCAGGGTGGCCCAGAATTGCTTGTGGCCGCTATGGAGCTGGCTGGGTTTCCACTGGGAGAGCTCATGTTTTAATCCTGCATTTGCTTTTAGCTTTTAAAATTTGATGTTTCCACAACCGTAGAGAAGGTGAGATTTTTTGAAATCAGCTATCGATTTTCAGGCAGTGTATTCATCTCTGCTAATTATCCTGGGCTTGCTGACCCAGACTGAGGGAAAATGAACCATGAAGGGAAAAAAAAAAGGAAAGCAAATGTGGTGGCTGGAGCCATTCAGTTCTTAGAGTTTCTCCCATTTTTTGTGGGGAGGGAACCGTGCATTTAAGTATCATTCAGCTGCGATTCTCCCATGCTGCTGTCTGTGCTCCCTTTTGGATCTTTTGGATAGTGCTGGGTCTGTTGCTTTGGGGTCATCCCAATCTCCTGTGTAGGCAGCAAGAAAGGGGAAAAGCCCCCCAGGGTCATGGTTTGGAGGGAGGGAGGGAGTTTTTGGCTGGTGAGAGCCCTTGGCTGAGCTGCCTGCTGTTTTCTTCTCAGGCTGGTGGTTTGTGAGCACATTGGAGGAGCAAGGCTGGGTGCCGGCAACCTGCCTGGAGGCCCAGGATGGTGTCCAGGATGAGTTCTCGATGCAGCCCGATGAAGGTAAGAAGTGGCTGGGGACGTCTGCCCCGGCTT
>NW_010104153.1:3531-9717 GCF_000699245.1 Pterocles gutturalis | reverse complement strand
TGCTCTGAGCTGCTCACAGGACTGCTGAGCCCTCCCTGACTTAAGCAGGGCACGAGCCAGGGAAGGACAAACCCACATGTGCTGTTCAGCGATGTCTGTCTGTAATGGTCCTGCCTGCCCAGTGCTCTGCCCCAGGATCTGCTGGGTACTGGTGGTGTAACTGCTGCCCTTTCTGCTCTCCCACAGCGGGGCTGAAGGTGCCGCATCCAGGGAACACTCAGTCCTGCCATCCCAATGCTTCCTTTAGGCCCCAGGGATCCGTTTTACCTGCACTGGAGGAGGAGCAAAGCTCAGGTCCTAGGACAATTCACATGTCATCCAAAGCCATGCAGAACAAAGACCATGCATGAGCTCAGGTTGTGAGAATAGCAAGTTTGTAACCTTTGCTAAGGGCAAATCTGAAATGCCCGTGGAGAACACATCCTTCCCGTTGACCACCATACACTCAAAGCAGTGCTGTAGCTGGCTCATCCCCTTGTCTGGGGAGATGGAGGTGGGAGGGGGGCTCCAGGTGAGTACAGTGTCTGTGCCACTCTGGCGTCAGCCCTGTTTCCTCTCAGACCTGAAGTGTCACCTCCCTCCTTACGTCCTCTCTTGTCCCTCTTCTGCTTCCCCAACATGCTCTTCCCAGTGCCATGGAGATACTGGTCTCTGCCCAGGCACGTTGGCCGCCGTCGGACTCTTGGGGACTTGTACACCAGTGGATGGGGTCAAGGTGGACTTCACAGAGACTTGTTCAGCTGCCAGTGTTTTATGCTTGGAGCCTTGCCTGCATGTTTGTTTGCTTTGCATGTGATGGACCCAGCTTGTGTCAGTCCTCAATGCATGCCATACATGCTCCTCTGCCTTCCATGAGACCTACTCATGTCCACCTCTCCTTCCTCTATCAGCTGTTCCTTCTACCTTTTTGAGGCATGTTTTGGGTACAGAGACTGGAGTTTCTGCTTTCCCCCAACACATGCATGCAGACTTCTTGCAACTGCTGCCTTAGTTCGTTCCTGTAAGAGCAACTCCTCTGAGCCATGGCTGTGGGGTTGGTGGCTCAGATAGGTTCAGGAGGAGCAGAGCCAGACTGGTTTTGCTGGATGTTACAGGACATTTTCTGCTTTGGCTCATTTGCACAAAGATGGTGGGAAATCAGGCCTTTAAGGGCTGTGCTCCTCCGAGAAGACAAAGTGAGGAAACCTGCATGGTGGGGATAGATGAATGTCCAGAGGTGTGGGTTTTGGAGGTAGACTCTTCCCAAAATGGCCTCACCCTGTTGTGGCGCTAGTTATGCACAAGCAATTACTTTCCTGGGTTTCTTCTGGAGAGGATGAATGGACCTGTTTGTGTGACGTGTTGTCCACATGGCTGTTTGGATGTTTCCCCTTCCCCTTGAAGGGAAGAGCATCCATGTCCCTGCTTCCCATTGTTTGGTCTCATGGACAGGACATCATACTCTTCTCCAGGCTCACCACATGGCCTTGACCAATGTCTTGGGGGACCCAACTGTTGAAGGGGGAAGTTCATGTAGAGCTGCTGTTGTAAAGCGGTTTGAAAGCTGTGCATGAGAGCATGTGTGTATGTGTGGGGCTACTCCCTGATGTCTATGGGATTTCTTTCCCTTTATAGGGATAGTTCTTCTTTAAAGGCTCTGAGAAAGAAATTTGAACTGAATTGGATGCATGTGAGGGCTTATGTGAAGAGCAGGTGAAAGGAGGGCTGTCATAAAAAAGATAGTCTTCAGTCCTAAGGGAGAGGAGGAACTGTTTTAGGCAACTTCTCCTTGGGCTAGACTAGCTCACCAAAGCTTACATTTCAAAATGCATCTGGGTTTGTTTTGAAATACATTTCACTGGCATTTCTTTTCTGAGTGGTTGTATATCTCTGTGTTTGCACCTGTATTACAACAGGAATGATCATTATATAAGCACTTAACCATTGTTCAACTGAGCCCAGGTTTCCATAAAACAATATCTCAATGAAATTGCACTTTCTTTCCGACAGAGGAGAAGTACACCGTTATTTACCCATATACCGCAAGAGACCAGGATGAAATGAACCTGGACAAAGGGGCTGTGGTGGTGGTGATCCAGAAGAACCTGGAGGGCTGGTGGAAAATCAGGTACTGTCCCTACCTCTTGCTCTTCCCTGGCACTGCAGCTGGGACTGTGCAAAGCAGAGACCCAACGTGCATGGCATGTACAGTCCAAAGGCAAATCTAAGGCATCAGGAAGGGCAGAGTACCAGAACTCATTTCTCTCCATCCTTACAAACTAAGGCTCGTTGATGTTCAGGGCTTCAGCCAAGCATAGCTGTGGTTGAACATCCTTAAAATCCCCCGATTTCCTGTGCTGGGAGGTGGACTGCGTCATGCATCACATGCCCCGGCAGTGCAAAAGGAACTGGTGTGAGAGCATTGGTGTTACATCATGTGCTGCTGATGGGAAAACCAGTGAGTGTCCTGGAGGCAGGCTGGGTCCTCTGGCTGTGTTAGGAGGCTCCTGCAGAGAAAGGCCGTTGTCCGGGCCAGGTCTGCTGTGTGCAGGGTGTGCTGAGGCCAAAGATTCCAGATCATCCTGAGCTTGTTTTCTGCTGGAAGCTCATCTTCTCTTGTCTGTGGTCTAGCAAGCGGCCAGACGTGAGCAGGGTGGGAGCACATGCTGCAATTTTCTTAACCTTCCATTGAACCTGTGGTCTTGGCAGCAGCAAAGCCCCAGAAAAATGTCCATTGACTTTTGAAGTGGAGGAGAGCTGCCATGAGAGCTCTAAAGGCAATTACAAGCTCAGTAGCTGGTGCCATCTGAGCATAGTGGCTGCAGCTCAGCCAGCGGGGAGAGTCTCTGATGCTGGCGCAGGACCCTCCAGCATGGCAGGGAGACTCTGTGGATGTGGTTTTTCCATCAGATCACAGGGCTGGTTTCTCTCCTAAGCAGTGCAGGTTTAGAGCAGGGAAGGGATCCAAGCTGCCGGCACACAGGGCTTGTGCTTTCTCCAAAGACCAGGTACATCAATCCTAGCAGGAGCGCTCTGGTTTTCCCCTCTGCTTCCCCTGCCAGCACGCTTCATTCCTGAACCAGTGCCATTGACAAGGCAAAAAGGAAATCGAGCTTCACACCGTTCCCAGCCCTTGGCCCACGGGCTGCGGCCGGCTTGCCCGGAGTGTTAGTCATGGGTGGAGCTCTCCAGTTGCCCACGTGCTGCAGAGCATGACACTGGGCAAGCTCGTTTTGCCTAGATCACGCAGTACCTTCGGTCAACCTGTGTCCTGAGCTCTGGCTCCAGAGATGTCTGATGGCTCAAGACCACTCTAGCACAGTGGGTTGCTCCTCGGGGAGGGCTCATGGCCCCGGTGCTGCGTGGGGACTCTCTGTGTGGTGACACTGCTGTTGTTGCCACCACAGGTACCAGGGCCAAGAAGGCTGGGCCCCTGCCTCCTACCTCAAGAAGGGGAATGGAGAGATGTTCTCGCAGAAGCTGGGACCAGGCTCCTCCGCTCATTCGTGTGCCTTGGATCTGGATGGCATCTCCCGGCAGCAGGTCATGGCGAGCCGAGAGAAGGATGGGCTCGCTGGCCCAAGGGACGGGAGGTTCGACAGCCGGCCCCTTCCCAATGCTGACATCCGGCGCAGTAAGTGGCTGGTCGGGAGGAGGCTGGTGGTGGCTGGGGTGTCAGCACAGCCTTTCCTGCAGGCTTTTGGGTGACGTAATGGGGTGTGAGGGAGGCAGAAGGCTTGCAGGCACTGTTAGGATGCCCTCAAAACCTGAGTGACCTCTGCCACTCAGGATACTGGGCAGACAGGTTCTTCCTTTGGCTTCCTTGCCCATGGGGCAGGCTTGGTCCTTGCCTTTCTGTTTTCTCTTTCATGTGTCATTTGTGAACACGTGTGACCAAAATCCAGAAACTTAACAGCACGTGAAATTCTTCCTCCACAGAGTCACCAAAGATGAGGCAGAGACCCCCTCCTCGCCGAGATCTCACCATAGTAAGTGCCAGCTGATGCAGGAGAGCAGCAATGGCAGAGGGAGTTGGAGAGGAGCACTGAAAGGAGCTCTGGGCACTGGTTATTCTTTGCCTGGGATCTTACCCTTGTACCGTGGGCTCTGCTCTTGGTCAAGGCTGGAGTATGCACGCTGCCTCCCTGCTGACTTGAAACTCCTCTCTTTGCATGTGGTCTTTAAATGAACTTTCAGGCAGTCTGTCCTGCAAGGCTGGGTTGCCAGTGGGATGCTGCAGACTGGCTCCCTCCCTCTGGGGATGGTGACTCTGCTGTCAGTGAGAGCTCTGGAGCCTGGAAATGGTTTGCTGGTTTGTTGGTGAGGATGTTGCTTGGGCACAGCTGATTTCCCTGGCCTGGCCATGCTGGCTTGTGTCTCTGTAGGCTGGTGGTCTGTGCAGGTGTTGTGTTGCACCTTCTGTAGAAACACGCTGATGTGTTTTTTATTTTCTTGTCATAGCCACGTGGTTTGAACCTGCCTAAACCTCCCGTCCCTCCTCAAGTGGAAGAGGAATATTACACCATCGCTGACTTCCAGACCACCATCCCTGACGGCATCAGCTTCCAGGCAGGAATGAAAGTAGAGGTGAGACTATTATCTTCCTTTTTCACATCCTCATGTCACTGCAGCGCTTCTGACTCCCATTGCCCTGGGACCTGTTTCAGATAGGAGCTCCATTTGCAGGCAAGGAAGATCTGCTCACCACAGTGTTCTGGGTGGGAAATGAGCATGATGGTGCATGTCATTGCCTCTGTGGACCATTAACATCCCAGGGCTCTCCTAGAGAGGGAGAAACCTATATGAGCTCATGACACTTTGGAGTCCCTGGTGCCCTTGGTGGCCTTCTGTCCCTGAAGTGTGTGGGTGCAGTGTCATCTGAGCTAGTGGAAATTAAAATCACATCACAAATGCAGGTAGAGATGCTGGTTTTTTTCTTACTTAGGCTAAGTGTACAGTTAAAAGCCCTTCCAGAAGTGCTTTCCTAGCACACCCGCTTTTTGCTGGCACAATCCTTCTTGCAGATGTGATTTTGCTTTCCAAAATGTAAGCTGTGCCTCTCTAGGAGGACTTTTTCTTGATGGCTGCCCTAGTCAGCTCCCCCCAGGCCCCAGCCCCACTTCTGGAGCAGGCAGAGGCCGGACTGTAGCTGATCCGTGCAGTATCGCTGCCGGTTGACTGCTCCAACAGTGCCGCGCAGTGGCCACTGCCAGTACCCAGCATCCTGGTCCTGTCTCTTGGTGACAGCTCAGCAGCAGCTCCTTGACATGGTTCTGTCAATCATCAGTGCCATGGCACGCAGGTCCCCTTCCCTGGCAGAGGTCATTACCAGATCCCCCTCCCATCAGAATACCCATCCTGTGGTTACATGGCTTTTGGTTACCAGGACAGGGAGGCGTTGAGGCCATGTGCCACCCTGACATCGTTTCAGAGACACCCAGCATCCCCTTTTTGTGGGAGAGGGCTCCTGCATGGATGTCTGAGCTCTCCTTTCCCCCTGGCAGGTTATTGAGAAGAACCTGAGCGGCTGGTGGTAAATTCAGATTGAGGAGAAGGAAGGATGGGCGCCCGCCACGTTCATCGATAAGTACAAGAAAACCAGCAATGCATCCAGGCCAAACTTTCTGGCTCCGCTGCCCAATGAGATGGGGCAGCTCCGGCTCGGTGACACCGCGGCTGACATCAGTGCCGGCGAGGAAGCGACGGGACCGTGCCGTCCTCTACCGGAGGCTCCTCCTAACGGTACGGACTGTGGTGGGAAGTGGGCCAAAGACTGGAAGGGGAAGGAGGCTCCTGAGAGGGGGGACCTAGCCTTTACCAGCGGCTACGAGGAGATCTCGGACCGTGACACAGAGGAGAAGCCCAGCCTGCCGCCCAGGAAGGAGTCCATCATTAAATCGGAAGGTGAGTTACTGGAGAGGCAGAGGCCTCCCCCCAAGCCCCCAGGGATGATTTTGCCCATGATCCCACCCAAGCAGTCGGTGGCCCCGAAGGACAGCAAGAAGCCCGAGCTGAAACCAGAGAAGGGCAAACTCTTCCAGCTGAAAAATGAAATGGGACTGGAATGTGGACACAAGGTGTCGGCCAAGGAGGTGAAGAAGCCAAACCTCCGGCCCATCGTCAAGCCAACCAAGCCAAAAGCTGAGCCCGTGGAGGACAAGCCTGAGCCCATCGCCCAGCATCCATTCTTGCAGTCAAGCCCTCAGA
>NW_010104153.1:0-3519 GCF_000699245.1 Pterocles gutturalis | reverse complement strand
GCAGCCCCTCGGACTGACCCACTGCCAGCTGACGATAAACTGGACATTTGCAGCCTGCGGAGCAAGCTTAGACCTGCAAAGTGCCCGGAGAAACCCTCTGAGCAGGACACCGCTGCTGGCGAAAGCTCCTTCAGTAACACCATGGTCTCTTCAGAGGTTTCTGGAAGGTTTCAGGAGCGACCGAATGTGGAGAGCAAACCCCTGCCCAAGCTGGACAGCCACGCTGGGAAAGAGGTGCTGCCCAAACCTCTCCTGGGTCCAGCAAACGCCCCCAGTGCCAAGGAGCCCCCGCCGCAGCGCCCTGTTGTGCCACCCCGCAGACCACCCCCTCCCAAGAAAACGGGGGGTCCTGCCTCTGGCCCCACAGCAGAGCTCAGGGCCCCGGCACGGGAAGCGCCTGAAATGAGGTCGTCCCCAGTGCCGGGGCGGCCCATGCTGGTTCCTCCGAAAGCCAAGCCGTTCCTCTCGGCCTCCATCCAAGAGGAAGCCAAAGCGAAAAGCAGCGTCAGCCCAAAGGTCGTATCCAAGCCAGTGGAGAGGGGGGAGGCCAAGGAGAGGACCTCGACCCCCATCTCCAGTCCGGACATTGCCAAGGAAGGTCTCTACGTGGCAGTGGCAGATTTTGAAGGCGATGAGGAGACCAACAGCTTTAAAGAAGGGACTTTGTTTGAAGTTCACGAGAAGAACAGCAGTGGCTGGTGGTTTTGCAAGGTCCTGACTGGGGGGCCGTGCTGGGAGGGCTGGATCCCTTCCAATTACCTGCGGAAGAAGCCATAGCCGCTCCTCCGCTTGCACAGCCGGAGGTTCCCTGGTCTCTCACCCGAGTATTTAACTAGCAGATTAATTTATAGTTTTCCATGAGGCTGGCTTTAAAAAAGAAGATAATAACTGAGATCCCACACATCCTAGCTGGTGCCCATTGGCAGCAGCGTGGAGGAAGCAGCCCGGCCTCCCCTCCCCACCCTTGTGCTCCCACCCACCCTCCTCCCTGCGTCCCTGGAGCACTGTGCTCCCATGGCCATGCTAGCATCCCAGATGTGCAGCCAGGGCTGCTCTGGCCAAGCTTCATGGCATACAGTGGATACCATGGTTCTCTGTGCTGGGGAGATGGACCTTGATAGACATTTTTGCCACCTATATGGGGAATTAAAAAGAAATATGGTAGTAGCCAGGGAGAGGAGTGAAGCACGGCATGGTACCAGTGACAGAAATCTGGTTTGCCTTTCCCTGAGGCTCAGGGTCATGGTCAAATGTTGTAGGTCATGTTGCTTAGTCCAAGTGTGTAGCAGAGCCGTAGGGAACATGGCAAAAAAGGCAAATGATTGCTGAGAACAGAGTCCCTGTAGCTCTGCGTGCACATGCAGGCGCAGGCATTGCACTCTGGTTAAGGGCTGTGCCTTGTTTCCTCTCACGCATGCCATGGGACCGTCCCTTGGTCCTTCCCTACTCTACAATGACAAGTGTTAACTTCAACATCCTCCTGGTGGGAAAAAAAACATAGAAAAATACACACATACATACAACAGGTCCTCTCTGTGCTGATCCAGGACGCTCTGCAGGCTTCTCCCTTGCAGTATTGCAGCCAAACAACAAGAGGTATTTTGCTTCAGTAGCTGAAGAATACTATGCAACGCACAGAGGACCAAAATGACCCCCAAAGCCCTGGCAAGAGGATGCTTTGCTTTCCTTCCCACACAGACTGCCCTGCCTGTTGAACTAATAGGGGACCACCCGTTCCCACGACCCACCGAGCTTCCCCGGGCTGGCGGGCAGCAGCCAGGAGGTGGGTCCTTCAGTAGGTGCTGATATTATCAAGTGCAATCCAGAATGTGGGAGTTCAGCTCCTCATCACAACCAGTTGTGAGATGTGTCTGGTGCTCAGGGGCTCCCTGCCTTGTTTGTCACCCCATCTGCCTGTCTTCCAGGTACTTTGATTCCATCCTGCATGGCAGGCTGTTTGGAGGGCTTCAGGTCAAGCAGAGCCTGCGGTTTTTCCGTGCCGACGTTCCTGCCTGCCAAGCCTCATCTTGCCCGCAGTGTTGCTTATCCCAGCAGGAGGATGAGCGTGGATGAGCTGTCGTTCCCCGGTGCTTCTTTCTTCCCTTCTTACTTGCCAACTTGCGGATTCAGGGCCACATTTCCCTCTCCAGAAGAGCTTTAAACCCAGTGCTTCTGTGGGTTTCTTGTTGACCAAGGCCCTTTTGCCTTTTCTAGGCTAATTGCAAGTGTCAGTGCTGCAGCCACAGCTCCACAGCTGCGTTGTTTTGCTGCTGAAAACCATTACAGTTTTCCCTCTAATTTGAGGCTGGCAGTATTGAGGGAGTGTTCTCCACTTCCCCTAGATGCTCACTTCCTTCTCTGTCCCATATTTTCAACCCTGGAAACATGGAGTTGAAGATATTTCTGTCTGCATACAGAATGAAAATGGTGGTGCAGGGTCCTTTTTGGGAGGGTGATGGGGCAGTTTGTCCCAGCCCTGGTTTGATCTGATGGAGAAGCCCTGACCATCCCAGTCCAGCCTCGTATCCAGAAGCCCCAAGGTTCATTTTTAGCCACGGGAATTCATGTGCCCCGCTCTCTGGCATATGCCTCTCCCTCCCACCTGTGGTTTTCTCTGGTGGCACATCAGCCTCTGATCAGGCTGACTCACCTGGGCTGGCAATAAGCGATACAGCTGCAACCCAAGCCAATAACACAGTTCTTTGTGTGGCACGTTGCGAGGTGTTGATGTACTCCTGGGAGAGCTGCAGGGTGGGTTGGGGGAACAATGCTGCCTTGTCTCTGGGCATCTCTTGCTCAGAGTAAATCCCTTTTGCTTTGGAAAGGAATGGGAACAGGATGAGTTAAGCCGGAGCTGCCCGGTGGCTAAATCCAGCTCCCACCATATCCAGCGCTGGGGCTGTGCCTGTGTCCCTGCTCTGCTCTGGCTGCCAGCAGTTTGACGCAGGGGGTAGACAGGCTGCGTGCCCTTTCCCAGTGGCACTGTGTCCTTGCTCTCTCTTTGCTGAATGGCCTTTTAATCTCAGAAGTATCTCTTCTTTCTCTGTCTCGGAGACCTCGCTGCTCCCAGCTTTCCTCAGCAGGGACAAAGCTATTTCTGTGGTCTCTGTAGTACATGAGGGCTATTTCTGCTTTCTTCCCAGACTGAACCTCAAAACTGGTAGTGCTTCATTTTGCTGACACAAGTACTGTATTTGGCTCATTGAGCATGTGACAGGATCGCTCCCTTGTTCCCAGAGAGCTTCCAAGAAGGCAGAGTGAGTGCCCAAGGTGGGGGTCACCCTTGGTAGGGTGTTGACACCTGCAGCCTTACTCTTTCCTACTGCTCTTCTGGCTGCAAAGGGACCGCAGGCTGGGCAACGGCTCCTGTTGGGAGGATGCAGAGAGCCATTGAGCTGGCAGGGCTTTGCCTTCCCCCATCCGACACGTGCCCCCTGGCTCGGCAGCTGTGTGTGCCCTTTACCAGGCTGTACATTGTGCATCAAATGTGGCCAAGCTCCCTGACTACCTCGTGAGGAG
>NW_010104152.1:28249-40768 GCF_000699245.1 Pterocles gutturalis | reverse complement strand
CACGGGAAGGGGAGGCCGGGAAGGGTCCCCTAGCGTCGCTCTGGTTTGGCGAGAGGCATGGGGTGAACCCCTGGGGTGCTGCCCAGGCGAGGGCAGGGCCTGAAGGCTGCAGGAGGCTGAGGGGGACTCTCCAACCCTGCCTGGAAATGGGATGCTCTCCCCTTAAAATCCCACTGCTGGACGGAATGTTGATTTATATCTACTTATATTTGTAGCTGTGGGTGTATTCATTACAGTAGATCAAAAAAAAAAAACGGAAAAAGGGAAGACAGTTTGTCTGTTTTTCTCAAGTTGCTCGCTTAAAATGTCACAGTGCCCTGGCAGCTTGACTTCCTTGTCTGTGGGTCAGGGCCAAGCTCTTGGGCGTGACAGAGATCACAAGATGTTTTTAATCTGCTTTAGTAGCTTTTAACGCTGAGTCAAAAGCACAGTCACATTGCATTTCAACACATCAGCAGTGTCAAGCAATACCAACGCTGTTACGGTGATCTAGTCTCGTGTTTCACTCTGCGCAATCCTAAGTGGCCTCTTATCTTTTCCCCTTTAACCTGCTCCCCTCTCCTACGAGAGCAGGTGTGGAGAGAGACACCTGAAGAGGTTCTCAGCCCGAGCAACGGGGAGGCCAAACATGGAAAAGGGTGATAGGCTCTGCTTCTTCCTGCCTGACAGTGCCTGTGTTCCTTCTCCTCGAAGTCCTGAAGCAGAGCGTCACTCTTGCGGCATGGGTCATGGATGACTAGAGGAAAGAAACACAGAGGGACAGAAAAACCCTGTATTCTTGACAGGAAGAGAAGTAGGGACACCTCGAGCATTGCCTTGTGTTGCAGTCTCTACTCAGGGTGAAATATGCTCTAGTATTGGGAGGGGAGGGGGTGGCAGCAGGATCAAGATTATACTGTCCATAATTAACACACTTCCAGAACTGTTCAGGGTGTGAAATGTGGGAAGAGAATCAGATCAATAAACATACTGAATGTTGTATCTTCAGCTTCGTGTGGGAGAATACAGAAGATGATCTGCAAGCAGACAAGACAAAAATACTGGCTCTTAGTAAAAGTCATGAACTGTTTGTCCATGAATTCACTATAGAAGATGGAAAATGCAACCCGATTTCCCTGCACAGTTGTAAGGAAGATACACTTAAAAAGCTCCTTGAAGTTAAAAACATTAGTGAGTAAATTTCGATGTGTATTCTGTATCTGAAATTATTACAGGTCTAATTCTGCTTCACCTGGTTAAACATATTGAGGCAGTAGGACTGAACACTAGGGAAGTGTCAAACACTTCCACACTGATTTAAAGTGATCAGTTGCAGTATTAATGAACCTGAAAAATAACAGTGGCTTTTCTGTATTCAAAGATGACATTGTTAGAGGGAATTAAACTGTTGGAGGGTAAGGTGTCTGGGTGATACAAAGTTAAAAATAAAGTTTAATAAAAGATATTCATGCAACCCTTCTATCTCAAACTTTCCCTTTAATATTGGAATTGATGGGAAGGAAACATGGAGATAGGGCTCCTCACTAATCCTGCAAAGGCTCATTATGTGTTTACCCTTGTGTTCTGTGATTAGCAAACTGAACGTGCAGTTAGCATGCACAGTGCTTACAGGACCTTTGATGGTGTACATGTCCTTAACCAGTCTCCATTGCCCAAGTATTTTTATTTCCAAAGATTGTAGCTTTTATTTTCAGTGCTGACTGAAATGCTATTTTGTGATGAATTTTTGTGTTCTTCGTAGCATTGTCCACTTAAAGAGCCTTCACTGTTTTAGGAAACTGTTCTAACATTAGTGCTCCTGACGTAGAAAGTGAGGTTTAGAACAAAGCAAGTCCCTGCTCCAATCCCAACTTTTATTAAGATGGTGGCAGCGACAATGAGTTTCAGCGGTAATTTTCTCGAGATATTTTTACAAATCAAAAGTATCAGATTGCTATAATGCTCAAATATCTTTAAATTTACAGGCCTGTCTTCAATTTTCTCTTTGAGGATACTGTCTTTTGAAAACAACAAATGCATTCTTCTGCTCAATAAGTCTATTGTTGTGCATCTTACCTTTCCTGGAAAAGAGTCGCCCTTAGAGACCTGTGACTGCTTTGCCCTTGATTTGCGTCCGCAAGCGTTGGAAAGAATAACGGATATGCACTTCTGCAGGGGGATCCTGTTCCTGTTGGATAGCTCTGGCTGGATTTGTATCCTTTGCCGCAGAGACCAGCTGTCAGTGGAAATGATCGGGAAGAAAAAGTTGGGTTTTTTTTTCTGTCAGGGTTAAGCAGAAATTTCTTAAAAGAAATTCAAGTGTCTTGTTTTGCAGGTGCTTCCAATAAAGGGGCTGTGTAGTGAAGTGCTAGTTATTGTAGTAAAAAATGCCATGGTCCTGTATGGGATGTAGTTTCTCAACATCCCACTGGCAATGTGGTTCACACTGGAGTCATGGTTGTCAGTGGCTCTGTTATGTGGATCTGCATACAACAGGCGTACATCTGCTGTCAGTTTCACAAGGTGCCCAGCTTTGTCAATATTTTGACACATATGTAAAAAGAAGCAATAAAGCCAGTTTCCTTTTTCCTCCCAGGTATATAAGTGGCAACATGTATTTGTGCCAGTTCACTTCTAGGTATGAATTAACTCTTTTGTGATGGCACAAGCTGTGTGTGTACAGCACCTGGCACAGTTCACTTTTGATGCTAGCCACACTTAGAATGCTCTTGTAAAACAAGCAATTGGAAATATTTTGTTGTGCAAAGACTGGCTTGGACCACAGAGTTAACGGAAATTCACCATCTTCCTCGCATGTGTAGTTTCTTGTTTCTTGGACAGTCTGAGGCCTGGTGTTTTCTTTGATGCTGTTTCAAGACGTATTTGACACCTTTGATGGTGCAAATCTAGCAAACATCAACGTAGCGCTCTGCCAGGGAGCTGTGCAGGATGGGGAGAGGAGTCCAACCATCGCATCGCCACTCATGGCGGTGAAAGTGTCGCGTGATCTCAGTGTTGCTGTGATCATCAGCTCTTCCAACTGCGCCATCTCCGTGGATCTAAACACATACTTCAGGTACGTTTGCAGCAGAATTCCTAATGGAAGGTTTTGAGTACAACTGACATTAAAAGTGCCTCCTCTTGGTCCTGTAGCAGTTGGGATGCTGGCAGCTTTTTATTTTGAGTCCTGGCTCTGCGGTAGAGTGGAGATTTCATATTTGGTTAAAGATTGCCCATTCATATTTGCTCCGGTTTATGCTCTGTCACTTTAACAAATAGAAAATCTTTGTGTTGGACTTTATATTTTTTCTAGGAGGATTAGGATACATGCTGTGGATTGGTGCCGGTGGTTGGTAGCACCTGTTAGAAATACTGTAGGGCATGGGGGTTGCTAAACTGTTCTGACACAGCTGCATTGATTTTGCTTGATAAGTGAGGGCCAGGTTGTAATTCAGAGGTGTTGTCCACCTCAGAGGAATTAGCACCAGGTTTTGATGGTTTACCTGAGTACATTTTTGTGAATGCTGTTCATCTGAGAGAAAACAGCTTCTCTGGTAGCTCCTGGAGGAGGTAACCATGAAGGAAAAAAAAAAAAATCTTAAATCATCTGAGGGAGGTGAAATTTATTTTTTTACAGACAGTTCCCTGGGCACTTGCTCTGTAAGAGAGATCCTGAAAATCTTCCGGTGAAGCCTCCTGAAGGACTAGATGAGGATGACCTTGCTAGTTCTGAGTACAGCATGGAGCTTCTGTCCTTGCCTTTCCACACAGACCGGTACGTAATGAAAACACTTTCTAAAACAGGCTGGGTTCTGCCTCCACTGAGCAATAAACTACTGGGTTTTTGTGTTGTTTTTTTTTTTAAATTTTAATTATGGCAAGTAAAATCAGCTCATTCTGCTTTAAATCTTTTGAATGTTAGGATGATGTTAGGAAATGGGCCAAGACAACTTTACATATGTTCTTGGAGTAATACCTGGTGTACAGGTAACTTCTTTCTTCACCCCAGGTCCTGGAGAGCACACTTGTCCTCACTATGTGACAGAGTAAGGAGAAGACAGCCAGGTTCTCCAGATTTGGTGAATGACTTGAATTTACCTTGGTATCAGTTTTTTACCCATCTTGAAGATCATGATCCTGAAATCTATGAAACTCCTGAGAAGATGGTGGCTTTTGTTCCACGAGCCGTTACGTGGGCCCTTTCCAGACCCTTACAAAGCGATGGCACAAACCCCAGCGATGCGAGACCGCAGTGGAAACAAATCCCTGTAGAAGCACCACAAGAAGTGGTGAAACTGGAGTGTAAATTGGTCACTGGGGTTAAAGCTCTGTTTGTAGTTTTAACAAAGGACAAAGGATTGACTCTTGCTCTCTGGGATTTTGAGTCACAAGAGGTGACATATTACCGCTTCGGCAAAAGCAGTGTTCATGTGGATTGCGGTGAAGAGGTGCCTTTATGTCTGCTTGTGACAGGTGAGGGGGGTTTGTGTAATTCTCCTGATGTAGGCTTCTGAAAAAAGCTTTTTTCTTTTTCTTTTTTTTTATTTCTTTTTTATTTCTTTTTTTTTTTGGTAGTGCTCTTCTTTCCTCTCTGCCTGGCTGCTGCTTGCTAATTTCTAACGCATTCGTGCCGAGGTGAAATCCAAATGGAGCCAGTGCAGCTTGGTGTTATTTTGGAAGAGAGGCAGTAGATGGAAGTGTTGCTGTGTAGCTACTTGCTGATATATTTTTGATTATGGTTTGATTCTTTTATTCAGAGCGTGGTCTCTCCTTAATTCTATTTGGTTTAACTCAAGAAGAGTTTTTGAACAGACTGATGATCTATGGCAGCGCTGGAGTCGTGGATTCTGTTTGTCACCTCAATGGATGGGAACGATGTTCAATTCCCATCCATGCGCTAGAGGTAAAGAAATCTGTTTCGTGTAACAAAAATGCTTCTTTACAGTAGACGTAGTTTAGCAATCTTAATGGTGGTTTTCGACACAAGTAAGAGTAACCTATGGGCAAAAAGTAGTAGTTTAGTTATTAAATAATCAGTAAAAAACCTGAGGATGGAAGGTGAATTGGTGGGCAGAGGGTCACAGCAGTTTTCAGTTGCTGTAAACTTATTCAAAGTCCTGGTTCTCTCAGTACCTATTTTGTATCCCAAATCAAACTCTAGTAGATTGTTGAGTTAACATTTTGTCTCTGAAGATACGGGGCAGGGTTTCTGCAAAGCCTGTTAAAGGAGCGTGGCAGGTACTGACCAGGTCACCTTGTTCTTTCAGGCTACAGGTGTTGCACACATAGTTTCAATTAATTTTTTTCTGCATGTATACTTTGTCACAGCGTATGACACTAGCAGTAAGGGTACAATGTATGTTTTTAGAATACATGCGTAATTGTTCTACTGCACGTTTGTCTAGGCTGGTTTGGAAAATCGTCAGCTAGACACAGTAGACTTATTTTTAAAAAGCAAGGAAAATCTTTTCAATCTGTCTGCACCCTGCTCCGGACCTGAACAGTCTACTGGTAGTGCTTCCCAGGCTTACCTGAAAAGTAAGTAAAATACTTTCAGCTATGTGGACGTTTAAATGAATTGTCTTTCTATTCATGGCTGCGTGTTTGTAAAAAGATTGAATTGCCTGTGCTTTTGTATGTTTGGATGATGCTATATCACAACTTCTGTACCTCTGGAAAAAAGAGTGAGATGGTGCGCGATGTGTGGGGTTTTTGTTGTGTTCTGTACTGGCGTCTGTATTCTGAGCATTTTGACGTGAAGGCAAAGCATGTTCCATGTGTTGCTTGACACATTTTAGAAGATTTTTGTAACATACCTTTATGACTTTTAACTTCGATTTTAAATTTATGGGATCAGTCATAGGGTAGAATGCAAATGTTTGAGCTTTTTATGTAAATATTGCAGATTTGGAAGAGCTGAGGCCAGCTTTAAACTTGCTCTGCTCAGCAATCAAAGAAAGTGATATGGAGCCTCAGAGTAAACACTTCTCTGAGCAGCTGCTAAACCTCACCTTGACTTTCCTTAGCAAGCAACTTGAAGAAATTTTTCTGCACACAGAGGGTAAGAGTACTCATTTTGAATCATAATGTAGTAATGTAATGTGTCATTGTTTAGGTAAGAAAACATTTTTTTTTAATTAAAAGCCTGAATTTGTTTAGAATAATAAAAAAAATTCTGCTAGAGTTAAGTGAATGAAAGATGTTACTTAAGGGGAAACATGAGAAATGGATCTGAATACAGGATCTGTGTTAGCCCAAACAGCTACGATCAGGCTCTCGGGTCAGACTGGAGGATACTGTCCACAGGATCATTTTGGGATGCCTAAGAATGGCAGAATGGGGCTTTCAGGCTGTTGCTGGATACCTGATAGCAGCGCAGTTAAATGGCTTGAGTTGAGCCCTCAGCTTCTCCTTCTTTTCTCAGTGCTGCCACTTGAAATATTCTGGCACAAATATTTCTGTGTCTGCAGAATGAAACAGACTAGTTTAAGAAACTGATGCAGCTGAAAAAAAAAAAAAGCCTACCGGTTATTTTTTACCTGGAGCACTTCCCAGTCTGGTTTACTGTGTGGCACCACAGTCACACGTCCCAGTATAACCCGAGGGGTGGCACAGAAGCCAGAGGCAGCGTGTGATGGGCTTGCAGACTGGCCGTGGCAGTGCGTGACTGCTTACGCTGGCACTGTTGCTGAGATGCTGCTCTTTGAGCTACAGCCTAAGAGGTACGAGAATAGAGTAACCGCTGGTGTGCTGGTGAAGTGTTACAGTGACAGAATCCCGGAGGACAATTCTGTTTTGCTAGAGAAAGCTATGGAAGGTAGGCTGACACATCCTAACACACAGTATGCTCTCCTGCTCCTGAGTTGCTGTCTGAGTGCTGCTCTTTAGTCTGTGGGCCAACAGGCTGTACGTGTTAAAGCGGAACTGATTTCTTCTGGTAGTAAATGATGCAGACCACTAACTTAATAATTTTTTCTACATGATTTTTAGTATTTGTTTCTTATTACATGACTGTTGTGTTCAAAGTCCCTGCATTTTAAATGGGACTTATCTGATGAATAACCAGTTGGATTAATACAAAATTTCAGTTCTCATTTACTTGTCCCTAAAGGGGAAAACACATCAACGAGGACAGGGGGACCTCTCTGGAGCACTGGCAGGATTGTGGCTGTATCTTGACAGCATGCTGATAGTGATGGGCTGTGTCAGTACCCGTACAGGTCAAATTGTGATACAGAGCTGGTGAGCTCTTTCCTCTGGGGTGTGTTCTGTTTATTAGTCAGGAGAATGCATTCAGCATTGCTAAGTGTTAAAAATGCTCTATTCTTCATTTCTGTTTAACAGTTATCTTCTATGCTCTTGACAGAACCTGATGAATTCCTGCAGAAGGGTGCAGATATTTTAACTGATTACATTATTAAACTCAGAAAATTTCTGAGAAGATATCCTCGACCACAAATAAGTATGGCACACACAGAAAGTGATCTTGATGAAGACTTACTGGCATTAGAAGAAAGCCAAATGTGGGAAAAACTGACAGCAGAGGTAAAAATGAGTAATCCTTTTTTTCACTATTCTTATTAAATATAGTTAAGGAAATTATTAATATGGAAATTACTTTGAACTGTTGTTAAAAAAATCAATATAGGGATCATAGAGATAGTAACACTGAAAATTAATGGGATCAGTTTGTTCTGGATTTTTTCTCCTTCTAGGAAGTCATTGCTGAGGCCATCTTAAGCAACAAAATGCTAGAGGCCCAGGCCTTCTTCTACATGCATCAGCATCCTGCTCAAAGTCTTCAAGAATTCATTCAGACAGGTTTGAATCTGGTCTACGACCGTCTTCTGAAGGGCGATACCAGAGAGGCCTCAGAACTTTTAAGAAATATGGTGAGAGGTGTTCAGCAAGCACGCTGATAGTTACTGACACTTCTTTGTGGCTAAGGAAATAAATGAGTGCTAAGAGTATGGGAGAACTTAGCTGTCTTACGGATGTATTGTGGAAAGGAAGCGGGTGCGTTTATTCTGTCAATGCACAGCTGCATTTCTACAGTTTGCGTACAATTAGTGTCTTCTTTTTTTTAGGGCTTTGATGTGAAGGAGGAATTGCGTAAGATATGTTTCTACACAGCTGATAAACACGTACGAGACTTGTTGGTAAGTGTAGAAAAGGCTTTTTTTGTCTAGCTGATGTTCTCAGGTCTGAAGTGTGATGCGTATTTCTGCTGACAGGAGGTGGTGTATTGAACACGCTTGCAGAGTGGGAACAAACGGGTTTAGTTTATATCCCTGCAGTGGGGGTGCTGAAGCATGTCGTGGACGTGCCAATATTCTTCTGTGTTTGCAGTTAAAGTAAAAATTGATAAAAATGTCATTTCCTTTTCCTGGCTCTGATCTAATTCTCACCTGGTTGCCCACAGTATCATGTTCTGGCCCTCGTGAAATCTTATTGTATTGACCTCAATGCTTCCAGCATTTCTTACAGTTGGTTAACTCTTTGCACTTGCAGGATCATTCACAACTTTAATATATTATAAGTAGATAAAAATTGTAATTGGAGATAATACTTTAATTTGAATTAAAGGTGAAAGTTTTACGAGAAGAAAATTATTTTTCTGAAAAAGAGAAGAAAATGATAGACTTTGTGCATCAGGTTGAAAGCTTTTACTCGGAATCCTTCCAAGAAAATAGAGAGATTCAATCTCTTTCCAGGTAATGTGGGTTATCAGTTTTAATTATTAATTAATAATGCTGATCGGATTTAAAATATGCTGGCTTCTGCATTCTGTATGATTTACTGCACTAACAAATACAGCCTTCTGTAATTTCATTAATTTCACACCAGTCTTCATTTGTAGAAATAAGGGTCAGTGTGGGAACTGATTACTTTTCTCATTAATGTGACAATTGCTGTCATGTTCTTTCCAGACTAAGTCATGATGTGCTATCATCAGTGTAGCGAAGGTATTCTGTTCATGTCATCATCACCATAACTGAAGTATTTTAATAACAAAGGATGTTATAGGAATTATTAATCAAACGAAACATGTTCAGATGAACGTTTGCTCTATTTTTGATATGATATCCATAACATAGCAAACTAAAGTAACCTAGAAAAATTATTTTCCAATTAAATTGTTGTAAAAATGATACCATACTTACAATTTGCTATGTCAGTTTTGCAAAAATCAGTTAATTGCTCTCATACGTATTCTCAAACTTAGCTGAACTAAGTCCCTCTGCCATGCCTAGAACTCTCTTCAAAATGGACTAGCAAAATTTGTTGCTCCTTTCATCATCTTGTGTCTGTTAGATTGTGGACGGGTTTTTAGAGTACTAGAAAATGTTGTAATGCAGTACTTCATTGCAGTTTTAAGAACTGGAGAAAGGAACAAGACTTTTCCGGACATACGGCTGCTCTAGACTCGTTGTTGAATTGCGATAGACACCAGGCTCGCAAGAGGAGAGTCACAGTGATGTTTAACTGGGCTGAGTGGTGGGATGAGCCTACTCAGGAAATGATTCTTCTCTCCAGAAAACCATGCCAAGGCAAGTATTCTGCCTAAGGACTTTAAAAATTGTGAAATAAAAATCTGTCTTTGACTTAATGTATTGCAATTGTGTAGGAGTGGCATTGATACAACAGAAGTTGTGTGCTGCCACAGTAGGTCACTTCCTTTTTGTCAGTGAAAATGAGCAAACAATACATTTCCTCCTATTGCGTTCTGACACGGATCTGTGCTTTTCTGGTAGAGAAAAATTTGGGATTAGTGGAAAGGGATTTGTCTAACGAGTGGCCATTTGTTGTAAATGTCGCACTCCGCTATGTGTAAAGCTTGTCACGCTGTGATATAATATTTAGCTTTTCCACCAGAAGCTCTAGCAGGCTGTAACAGTAGGCTTAATCTCAGCATCATATTTGCAGCCGTTCGTTCAAAATGCACACATGTATAAAGAAGTGTCAGTGTTTCCTTCAGCAGTGTTTGTGCTGGTTTCATCAGTTTGCCTTTTTGAAACACAGAACTCAAGACGTGTAGTCCTGAGGTTCTTTGGATGCGCTTGACAACCCAGCATGATTGGCTTAATATTTGTTCCTGGATTGAAGAATCTGAGCCCAACCAGGCTTTGTGTGGACAAGCGAACTGGCCCCCTCTTACTCCAGACGTTATTGACCGGAACACGTTGTGTAGCAGCTATATGAGAAACGATATCTTGAACAAGCTGGCTGGGTACGTGCCCTTAATGCCTTATACTAACTTCCTATCTTACACGAAGCCAAAATCGGGTAGTTACAGAAGTATGTGTTAGTAAAATTTTTGATACTTACTAGTCTTTCTGTTGTATTTATTGCCCTTTCTTGAAACAGCACAAATCCATTAATAAATTTAATTTTAGTCTTGTACTTGTACTTGCACTTTCCATTATCTGAAAACAGTAAGAAACGTGAGAGCAGTAGAAATCCTCTGTCAGCCCCTTGATCTTTCATAATGGTTATATTCCTGATGCCCACTGTAATGCAAGGGAGAAAATTCTAAACATGTCACTCCTCACACCTTGTTCTCTGCAGTGAACTGCAGGAACTAAGACATTGTTTGAGCACTATCAAGCGTATTTTGGCATGTTGTGTTTGCCTCAGTAGTGAAGTAATCCCCTCGAAGGAAAGGTCTGCTTTACAATTTTGAGCTGAAAACACCCTTCATAACTTCTTAAAGATATAACTGTCTAATCAGCGCATATGCTTTTTCTCTTTTCTGATAGAAATGGAGTTTTTGTCTGTTCTGAGTTGGAGGATTTTGAACTTCTGCTCCAAAGACTGTCTTACCTCGGGGGAGTATTGCAAAATCCTCACCCTGTTCCAAAATACAACGCTGCAAGTGGTTTGGACTTCCATGCTCGTTTTGTCCTTCACTGCTTAGAACATAATTTGCAGTATCTGCTATACACTTACTTAGACTATTACAGGTATGAAGGCTTTTTGTCCCTCAGATCTCCTGTAGATGTAAAGAATGAAATGCAATTTTAAGAGTGTTCCTCAGCCCTTGCTGTTTGGCGAGAAAGACTCCAGCAGTGGGTCTGTGTAAGGTTTTATGCTGTATTTTGAAGCTTTATTCAGGTTGTCTTGTCAAGATTAATTTGTGTGTCTGTCATCAAGGGAAGGAATTATCGTTGTCATTAGTATAATATTATAAGCAAAACAGTCTTAAATGCAGCCAAAACAACTTGTTCTTCAGGAACTCTCTCACGTGAGCACAGGTATGAGTTCATTCTCGATAAATTCACAAATAAATTACTGGTTTCTATCTAAATTAGAATTAGTTGGGATTTGAAGAAGAAGGAAGTATTAGGTACTGGAACTATATCAATACTTTCCACTTAGTGAATACTTTGCTATTAAAATTTCTTAGCTGTGACTCCAGTCTAACAGTGTAATTATTAAGAAGGTAGAAGTTGACCAGAGAAAAGCCAACAAATCTTTTTTGCTTTTTTTTGTTTGTTTGTTTGTATAATCATTTTTAGTTTACATAAAATATTTAGACTGTGCAGAGTGGTATTTGTGAATCAAGTCCCTTCTTTGGAAAGCGTTTGGGGTTGTCAGATCTGGAAACTCTGATTTACAAAAGCGAGCACAGAGACATAATTTTAAAGAAGGGAGGTGTCGGAGATCTGTCTGCTAAAGCTGTACGTCTGGTAGAGAAGGGAGATGTGACTTGGCTCTTTCATAAGAATGGATGAAACAAGCCACTGTAATGCCAAGTCGCATGCTCTTGATTTTTAATGCAGTGTTCTGCTGGGGCAGAGGAGGGTTACAAATACTGGATTTTCACTGTGCTGCTACTCCTCTTATTTCCAGCTTAGATCCTTCAAATTGCCCTATTTTGGATAACAAGGAATTGCACGAAGCACATCCCTGGTTTGAATTCCTTGTGCAGTGCCGAGGGGTTGCCAGTAACCCACGAGGTAGGAGTCTGGCCTCGCTCGGGAGGTGACCCACTGTTTGTGCTGCTAGTCGAGTATTTGGCACAGCTGAGTTTAATTCTCTGCTCCAAACTTTTTTTTTGACGATAGCAGATCATTTACATGTGCATCAGTTCCTCAGCTCCAAAATGTGGATTATAATTCTGCTTAAACTGTACCTAAAGATTTGGGGGCTGTAGAGATGTGAGAATTATTCTGTGTATGATTGTTATTACCTCCAATTTGATTCTATTCCCAACAGGTTGAACAGAAGGAGAATTCACAAGAAAATGCATATACTATTAAAATTAAGGCTTCCTGTAGTTCACATGGTGCATTTTAGTTTCTCTGCCCCTTCAATTATGCGCTTGCCTTTTTTTTTTGGTTATTGTCCTTGAAAATCAATAGAATTTGTGCCCTTACCTAATTTCATTCATTTTTTTAAAAAACATTTCATCTTTCGTAGAATCACACATTAACAAATTATAAAAATAAGACCAAGTGAAGGTTTTTCAGAAAGTGTGATCAGTATAGGATAAGGAATTGAACCAATATAATGCTAAACTGTGGAGCTCGATCCAAA
>NW_010104152.1:0-28217 GCF_000699245.1 Pterocles gutturalis | reverse complement strand
AAATTGGGGAAAGTTCGGTAAAATTTAGACCAGCTTATCTGTATGTATAAGTAAGTTGAGAAAAATCACTTAACAACAAAAGATAGAAAACTCAGCATTTCTCATAGTTGTAGAACAGTTTTAATGCATGATTTAATGATTTAATATTGGTTTTGTGTGAAATTAAATCTCACTTTTTTTCTTTTAAGATCCAAAGATGATTTTTCAGGCCAGTCTAGCAAATGCTCAGATCCTGATTCCTAGTAATCAAGCCAGTGTGAGCAGTATGCTCCTGGAAGGACGTACGCTGTTGGCACTCGCTACTACAGTGTATGCGCCTGGAGGTATTGATCAGGTACTGTGTACAAATTCTTGATAAGCTTTTGGAGAAGCTGTCACATGGTGTTGAAAACCCAAAGGAATATGTTAATAAAAATAAATCTACTTCAGCTATCATATTTTTCTTTGTAAAGCCTGAAAATCTGGACACACACAAAAAATTTCAGCTTACTGATCACATTGTGTTAGCCAGTTTCATTGTGCTATAGAGATCAAAAAGCATATTATAGACGATTATACTTTTAAAAGAAAAACGCTCAGAGAACTGTATGTTGGAACAGAATTTATTAATGCAGATAGTTTTTTGATACATAGCACGGTAGCCTAAAACATCAGGTATTGTTGAAGATACGTCTAATGTAACTTAACAGGATTTTACAGGAAAAAAATACACATCCTATGTTGTCACCATATTTCCAATTCCTGTGAGGTAGTTTGTTTGGCACACTCAGAGATTGTTTTATTATGATCTTAATGGAGTTTCTTCTTCCTAATGAAATAATTTTGCTTCCTTGCAATGTAGGTTCTTCAGAATGAAGATACAGAAAAACCTCTAAAGAAAGTTGATCCACAGCTCTTAAAAATGGCATTGACTCCTTACCCCAAACTCAAGGCTGCTCTCTTTCCCCCGTGTACTCCTCATGGGGTTTTGCCGCCTGACATCTCTCTTTACCATCTTGTTCAGGTACACAAAGTACTTCTCGGTAGCATTTCTTGGCAGAACAAAAGTAAACTAAGAACAGCTTGTTTTCAGCTAAAGCCTGGAGGGTTGGGGGAAACACCGTGGTGTCCTTAATTTGGAGCAAAAGTTTATAGCTTCATTCTGAACAGTTTTTTTGTTTTGTTTTGTTTTTTAAATGGCATCTAAATACTGTGAGTCTGGCTCTGCCAGGCACATAAAGACATCTGCAGTGTTTAGTTTCAGCACTCCTGGAATGTCAGAGGAGTGATATTCTTGCTGTGATCAATGGGCAGGGGGTTTAGTATTAACAAAAATTAAAATGTTTTTAATTGTCTAAGGGAAATTGAAATTTAGAATTAAAGACAGTGTCTTATGGAATGTCATGACACATTTTGGGGCAAATGCCTTTTACTTCAGATCTGTGGTATGAGATAAACTGAAAGCTGGAAGAAATGCTACAAATTACTCATTATTAGGAAAGTGTTAGCTTTGCTAAAACCACAGTTTAGCAAAACGCTTAAGCATGGTCTGATGTGAAAATCTTAAGCTGTCTCAATATGTTTTGTTTCTGATCTTTCAGTCGTTAGTGCCCTTTGATCCCACTAAATTATTTGGCTGGCAGTCAACAAATACTCTTGCTGTATCAGGTATGTAACTTTCAAGTTTTGTGTGCTTTTCTAGCCTGAGCACCTGGGATAAAATACCTTCCAGTGGAATGATTTGACAGACAAACTTATTCAAAAGACCATTTATTTTACAAAAAAAAAAAAAAAGTCTCATTTACCAAAATTGTATTTTGAAATGAAGTCCTTCCTAGATAGGTTACCTTTTGCCATTAAGCTCTGCACAGACTGAATTTTTCCTAAATGATATTATGAGATAGAAAAGCAGGATTTTCTTTTAAAAGCAAGTTGAGGGCCTAAGAAGCCATGTAGAGTTCTGATTTTAGAATGAGAATTGGCATTTCAGTGGGGTTTGGGTATGCTGAGATCTGAGTTAGAGCAAGAGGAGAGGTATGTGCCATCTCATGTTCTGTAGCTGAAAGCGCTTTTCTATGTTTGATTCAACTGTTTTTCAGCCTATAATAACGATGATATGCTTTCTAGATGCATCAAGTGACTTTCCTCATTTTTCCTCCCCTGAACTGGTGAACAAATATGCTATAATGGAACGAATGGATTTTTTGTACTACTTGCACCATGGACGTCCAACATTTGCTTTTGGTACATTTTTGGTCCAGCAGTTGGTAAAGAGCAAATCCCCCAAACAGTTGTAAGTCTTCTCAAAATGACAGTCGGATACTTCTTCGGGGGTTATAATGTAAACAGCTAAGATTTGGGCAAAAAGGAAAACTTACCTTAATAGCTTAAAAGACATTCAAGCATGCAGAATTTTGTCGGCTACTAGGCTGGAAAGATTTCAGATAACCAATCCACCAGTCCCTGTAGAACCCTTTAGGGTGCCTTTGTCACTTTGTGCAGTTGCTGCTTGGGTTGTAAACTCTGCCCTGAAACTGCTGACAGGTGTTTTTTATTAATTGTAATAGTAAATACATTGGCTTTAATTTTTGTTAAAGTTTGTTAAACTGCAAACTCTGTGCTTATCATGTGTGAGGCTTTATTCTCATACCTACAGGTTTTTTTTTTATAAATATGAATCTTTTTGTTTGTAAATATCTTTCATGCTAATAAAGTCTCTGAGTTTAGTAAACCTTGTAGGTACTTGTTTACATGGGGAATATTTGTGTGTGAAAATTGGTTAAATATCATCTGTGTTAACTGGTGTTCTCTCTGTTTCAGGATTCAGCAAGCAGGAAGGGAAGCCTATATTTTAGCTCTCTCTCTCTTCAGTGTACCTTCAGTAGGAGCAGCCTGCGTGTGTTTTCTAGAATTGCTCGGTCTTGACAGCCTCAAACTCAGAGTCGATCTTAAAGTTGCAAACATAATTTTCAGTTACAGAACTAAATATGAAGAATCTCAGCACAGTCAAATAAGAGACTCTTTGGGTAAGGGTGTCTTTTGTTTGTTTTAAAGTCATGTACTGTGTATTTATTGGGAAGAGAAGCAGAGATGGATTGATAGATGGTGCCTAACTTCTCAGGAATGCAGTAAAAGCATCCTGTCCTTTCAAGAGTTAAGGATTTTGCTCTTCTTTTATTCCTGCTTCTTACTAATTTTGAAGGTGTGTTTTGAACCTGGCATGCCAATAAGGCAGGAGCACTGTAATATGACATACAGCCAGAATTGTGGAAATATCGAAGAGACACTCTCAAAAAGCTGCCTGATGTTCAGTGTACTATTTAAAGGTTCAGACTAACGTTGTAGTGATGTAACTTGAGGATTAAACAAAGGGACATTATCACATCTCTTTTTTCTTTCATACTTGAAAACTGTCTTACAGCTGCAGTGAAATGAAATGTTCAAAGCTGTAGGGAGATTAAATTTATCCTAGGAACAACTTTAGAAAGCTGAATTTCTAACTATAGGTCCCCAAGTGTCCCAACTAGGAAACTACTGGCATTTATTTATATTTTCCTGATCATTCTAAAACTATATATGTTATTTAAAACTCTAAGTAGAGCTTATTTTTTTAAAAAAAAGTTATTTGATTTGAAAGTTGAAATTCTTTCTCATAAATCGTGAAGCCACTTTGGTGCCGGCCTTGGCATAGTTATTGAAACACGTTGACAGGATTGCTCCGCTTGTTGATCGTGGTACTTTTGAAAATATTACCTTTACTCTAATCCCAAATAGCATCTCACAATCTTTTAAACTGTTCTTTAAACAGTTGTAAAGTTAACAAAAATGGCTGATGGTGAAAAAGCAGCAGCAGCAGAAGTTCTTATCTCCTTAGAAGAAGCCTTTTGGGATGCAGTTGAGCATCAAGGAATAAAGAGGTGAGGAAAACATGATTTAAAGGATGATGCTGGAAAATTGAGATTGTGCATTGAATTTTACTGTTTGTGTATTCAGATAACATTAAAGAGATCCGTGTGTGTTTTATTGTGGTAAACTGAACAGCAATATTTGAATTTAGAATAGAGGCTTAGTGTTTCAAACAGTAGAGGTCGCAGATGTATGTTGGCGAGAATAAGGAAGTGCAGTCAGCGTGTTGGACTCGCTGTTCCACAGAACTCTTGCACCAAGCTTAGGAGTGAAGATTGTTGACTTCTTTTCAAAGCCTGCATTGTCAAGGTAGGACGACATACCTGCCGTGGTGGGTGGGAGCGTCCAGCGGGTGTAGTATGGAAGCTCCCACCGCGGAAAGCGACCCGATCTGCCGTGAAGTCAGCGGAAGGGCTGGTGTTGCCATTTTCAGGCAGTGGATCTCGGGCCAGATGAGTTTATACATTGTTAACATCTGGTATAAAGACCAGTTAATTACAGCTGAAGCTCTTTAAATTCCATGCAGGACATCGAGTGACTCTAGAAGGCAGTGGTCCTTGGTAATGCAGTTCTGTAAACTCCATCATATCAGGCTGAGTACATCTTACCTGGTGGAATGTGCCAAATCCAACGACTGGCTGCAGTTCATCATCCAAACCCAGCTGTACAGCTACCAGCCCGATGAGGTGAGCTATCTGTGTGCGATTCTAAGTGAAGATAGAGTTTATCAAGAATGTTCCTAAAAAAATAGATTCTATTAACAAGAGAATATCATGTTGTGAAGACAAAAGTTTCCAGGGAGATAGAAGTTGTCTTGGGCTGGTCGATGTGCTCTGATTATGATAGCCCTTCAGCCGGATTTCCCAACTTTTTAACTTTTTTCTCCCTCTTGGTATGTGAAAAACTAACACAGGACTAAGTTTATTAGAGTAATTCACACCTGTGGAACACTTTTTCCCCTTTAGGTCTCTAAAAAATGTTATAGAAAATGAAATTCGAAGAATGTTTTTTTTGTCTTTTCTGTGTATTTATACCTTCAGTCCTTCTTCCCCCTCGTTCTCTTGGGATCTCACTCTGTATGGATGCTTTTGGTTCTCTTTTCCTAGGTCATTGCTGTCCTTCAACATTTCACCCCCGTTTTACAAGATCACCTGATGCTGGCATTGGAGAGGTTGCCATTTCTGTGTCCTGGTGCAGGGTGTCCTGAAAACAGTGCTGCCAGCGTGCTCAGGAGCAAAGATGCAGATAGTCTGTTTCAAATCCTTTTTCGGTGTCAGGAGAATCCCAACCCTTCACGTTACCTTTTGACTGAAGGACTGAGAGAGCACGTTCCCATTCTGAGTGTTTTAGCAGCATGCTTCCAAGTGAGTATTGATGAACTTATTTATCTTTTAGATAAATAATTAAAAAGTGATGGTTGTGCATAATTACGTTAAATGGTAGATATGCAGGTTGCATTCATCAAGTGTTTTTCTGGTTTTGTAGTTGATTGTGAATACTATGACACATTTGGCCAATTTAGTGAGGTGATGTTTGTCTCTGGTTATTACAAAACCGTAATTTTTGTTACTTGACAGGATGCAAACATTATTCATTGTCTCTGCATTTGGATAATTACTACTGCGGATGATATTACTAGAGCTGAAGCGACACACCATATTCAAAGCTCAGCAGAAGATCACGAATGGGATCTTCATGACCTATCGGTTATCTGGAAAGTCTTTTTAAGAAAGCAAAAAAATAAACCACTCCTAAATGGCTTCCAGCTCTTTTTAAAGGTGAGGTGATGCCTTCGTGGTGGTATACGTGAGTGTATCTCAAATCATCTGGGCGAGGAGATGGCCTGTAGATTCCTCCTCTGTCTTGCTGTTTGTAGCCTAGATAACCTGGGCATAATCCACCGAAAATCCTGGTCAGTAAGAAGATCTTTGAATGGAATTTCTTCCAACTATTACAAATTTGCAGATAATGTATCAGCCCTGCATGCAATTTTGATAAATGAGAGCTTTATTGTTCTGGTACTGAGGAAGACCAATTCTACATTTATTGAGGGACTTTTAGGAAAGAATTATAACCTGTTTTTGTGTCTTAAAGGATTCCCCTTTGCTGTATATACTGGAGATGTACGAACTATGTATGAACTGTAAAAAATACAATGAAGCTAAAACCAAACTGGACAAGTTTCAGGAAAGTCTCACAAAAGTAAGCAAATTCATTTTCTCTAAATGTCTTTGCTAAGGTCTTCCCTTATTTGAATCTGACAGGCATCGTGTAGGAAAATAACAAAACAGAGGATGCTTAGAATGATCTAGGAGCTGATCTGTGAAGCAGTAGGTTTCAGCAGATTCTTTTTATTGCTGGTGGTTGACGGAAAAATGTTTTTGACAATTCAAAAAGCGATGTATTTTTCTAAATCATGTTGTGTTAAGTTGATACGGGCAGATTGAGATACACTGACATCCTCCTTGTGCGAGCAGTTTACTGTTTGAAGGTTGGCATTGCATCAAGTAGTACCACTGTTGGTCAAGTGGAATTATTTGTGGTGAGTAAGCGTGGGATATTCTCTGTTCTATATTGACCAGGGCAGGTCAATACTGAGCTGATAAATCAGTGACTTATAGGGACTATCTGTTTTTTGACTGTGTTTCAAAGTTTCTGACCAAGTCTGCGATATTGCTTTAGTTTCAGTCGTTGTCAGAAATTGCCCAGACTTTCTTTGAAAGTGACTCGGTGAACAGAATTGCATCCTTTGATTAAAACACTGATTTAGCTGTTGGTTTTAAGAGGACCAAAGTGTTTTCATGCAGTGTGCCTGTTTCTCACGTACAGATATTTTCACAAATTATTTCAGTTCTTTCCTTTCCATCACAATTTTCTAGTTCCTCAAATATCTTGGTAACTAGCATTCCATGTCATTAGTGGTTTTCCTTCCTGCAATTCAGGCTAAGGCTAGATCAGTTTCCTTTCCTGTGTGCCACTCACATACTGGATATGCTTACAAAGTATACAGCTCTATGATGAGCTATTAATCGAGTAATTTATTTTACCTTTCCATTTCTGATCCTTCTCGCTTCTTTTCTCTCTTCCATGATTACCAGGAGGAGTTGGTGGTCACTCTGCTATAAAATTTACTACTTTCAGAGCGAAGTCAAATGTACATCAGTGATGGATCAGTGTGCCCTCGGGAATGGCAGGTCGTTGTTTCTTAGAGAAGGAGATAGATCTGGTACACCTTCCATTCCCAGTGCAATTCCCACCAAAATGCAGAATATATTTACAAGAACCCCAAAACCCAACACTTAAAAACCTTTATCTACGCAGCTTAAAACTGAAGATGAGCCAGCAGCTTCAGAACTACCTGTGCAGTGGTTGGAATCACAAGCGTTGTTTCTTCTTGAATTGCTGATGCAGCAATGCAGAACGGAATATGAATTAGGAAAGCTCTTACAGCTGTTTGCTGCAGCAGATAATCTTCTACTGGATGGTAAATACAGCTTCCTCTGTTAGGTGATATTACTGCTTTAATCTGAAGACCACATACATGTTTTTGGAGCAACTGAACATGTTTAAGGGTATTCATATTGTTTTATTTTTGGGTAAGAATTTATATAACCAGAGTTGGTCCTTACGGTGAATTGCAGTGGTGAAAATGTGATTGCATGTGTGAGTCTGTTTGGGAGAATGTTCCATGCAAGTGTTGATGAGCACACAGATTATTGACAGAAGTATTTTAGTTGTGGATTTAGAGCTTATTTTGAGTCTCATTAAAGGTTTAGAGTGTGAAATCTATGCTCCTCCTTTGGCAGGGTTGCATGCTGAAAGAAGTAGAATTTCCCCAAGTGTAAAAACCAGCTGCCTTAAATTGTTTCTACTCTTAAAACAGGCCCTTATGTGAAGAAACTCTGTGCACTCAGTGAGACCCTGAAGAATTCCTCCGTATCGATTAATCGCTCCATCCTAACCGGTTACCGTATGGAGACGTTCCAGAGTGAGTGCAGATCAATTCTGGAGCAGCTGCAAGAGAAGGGAATGTTCTCGCTGGCTCAGGAGGTAGCAGCGCTAGCTGAATTGCCCGTGGACAACGTCGTTACCCAAGAGGTACAGTATAGTTAATTAATTATATTCACCTCTTAACGCACCTATTACTGGCAGAATCGAGAATGTTACTTCTTGGTCTTCCTGAAACACAAAGTTTTCTTCAAATCACTTTTTGTTTTAAATGCAAGTACTCCACACAAGTTGACTATAAACGCTGAGCCGAAAAGGACAGTGTAGCTTTCCTTAGTCTCTTACTTTTTTTACTTGCTATACAATCAGTTTTATTTGGTGAGAAAAATAGATATTTGGACACTTAATTCAGTTTTTTAAGATTCTAGCCATCCAGTGTGATTTTTCTGTTGTGGAAATATGTTTAATACCTTTGTGAATTTTGCAGGTTTTAAGAGATCTGCATCGTTTAAGAGACACTGGACAGTGGCATCAAAACCAGACAAGAATTGAATTCTGGAAAAAATGTAACGACAGCTTCATGAAAAATTCAATCTCCAGCAAAGCTGCATCTGATTTTTTTGTTAATCAGGCAAACACGGTGTTTGAATCTTTAGCTGACGAGAAGATAAACAGCATTATGGAGAGACATTTGTTGCTTACCCTAGCTGGCCATTGGCTAGCCAAGGATGACTCGATGTCACTGCACAAATTAGAAGAAATAGAGAAACAGATCTGGATTTGTCGCATTGCACAACAAACGTTATCCACAGATGAGGGGTCAGGCAAGTCGAGATTTTCCTCCCATGTTGTAGAGAATGGGGATCTTACCTTTGATAACTTAGCTAAGGAGTTTTCTTTTTCAAAGCTACCTGCTCTGAACACACCAGAGTACTTAAAACTAGAGGGGCTGGCATTCCCAGAGTCCCAACAGACCCTGACAGACCAGGAGGAGGAATCTCTCAAGTTTCTCATCGGATGCCTTCTTGATGAAGGAAGCGTGCATGAAGCCAGCCGTGTTTGTCGGTACTTCCATTTCCCCAACAGAGATGTGTCGCTGGTGTTGCATTGCAGAGCTCTGGCCTCAGGGGAGGCTGATCTAGGCAAGTTACACACAGATATTCAGACTCTCCTTGCAGTGAGAGAGAAGACATCTGAAAGCAGCACGTCTCAGCCGGGCAGAGTCCCAAGCAGTAAGTGACACTAACCAATTAATACCCTCCTTGGGGTTCCACTCATTCTTCCTGATTTCCCCCAGAATTTCTGCAGGAAATAAGGTCTTCCTGGCAGCAGGTTGTCTCCTTGGTTCACAAATCCCCTGGTGAAAGGAATTTAAGGCTTGTAATATACCTTGCTTGTGTGTGCTCCAGGCAGGACGATTCTGTGCAGAGTTTCTCTAGGCTCTTAACTGGTCATTTTCGATAGTTCACAATTCTCTTCCAGTAACGTAGCACTGAACTGCATCTGCGCTCCTGCTTTTGGAGTACACACCGTAGGACATCTTGGGTGTGTTTCCGGAGCTGAAACATGGAAATGCTTTAATTAATATTTTCTCTGAATTCGTTGTACATTATAGAGGGTCCAGTGTTTCTTATGGATAGCAAGGCTACGGCTGATGATGTTTTTATGTAAAGCACTCTGTGCATAGTTATGAAGCCTGAATGAGGAAGCTGTCAGCTGGAACATTACTTTCTAACACTAACGTGTATAAAGCTTAATAGGAATAGAAGAGAGTAAATGAAACCTAAGCGATCTTCTGAACCCTTAATGCTCTCTTGTGCTTTGGATTTCAAATCTAAGATACTATTTTGGATATTCTGGATCATTTGTGTTCTGTCATACTGTTTCTATCCTAAAACTTTAAAAAAACCCCAAACTACCCCACACGTGTCAAGAGTTCAGTTTTCAAAGACTGAGGAAACATTCTGTATTAGGTTCAGATTTCTGGAGTTTTGCTCCCAGTGTAAGGCTTGTTGGTGTTACCTGTCTTTATGAGAAAGGAATTCACAGTATTTTTGTTTCCAGCATCGAGCTTAGAAGACTGGACACACATTGTGGCTCCATCTCCAGACGATGAGGTTGTTCTCAGTCTGAAGGCTCTCATAGATGAATGTGTCCATGGGAGAAACTACTGCAGACAGGTTCTCTGTTTGTATGAACTTTCCAAGGTAAGTGTCTAGTAATGTTGTTGAAGAAATGAGTGGTTTGTATCAGGCTGTGCTGTGGAGGTGAGGATAGAGAGTGGTGAAAGTACTCATCAGGTGCCTGAAACAAGCTTCAGAGGGTGACGTGACCAAGCCTTTCTGTGGAAGAATGGCCACGTGCTTCCTAGGCATGAAGTGCTGAACGGAGCTCAACTCCCAGCTCCCCAGGCCCCTTCCTCTGACTCCCCTAAGGCAGATTTCAGCGGTGTCTCTTTGCTGTGCCTTTGTTATGATCTTTCCAGCATCTGTTGTTCACCTAGCACTTTGCTTTAGACCTTTCTTGTGGGATGCCTTCGTAACCAACACTGACCCAGAAGTAGACAAAGAGCTAGCAGCTCCCTTAGAGCACCTCTCTGCTAAACCTTCTGCAGGCTCCACGCAACGGCTGCTCAGAGGAGTGGCGAGTAAGTTCCAAGTGATTTGATGCAGACAGTGGTAGGAGAAGTAGCAGATTGTTGTTTGCTGCCTCTCTGCTCCTTGACCTTCGTGATTGCCAGCAGCCCACATCTGCTCCTTCTCCAGACGGTGCTGCTGAACGCTTCGTTCAGGGTACAGAACCCCTTTCCATGCTACTCGGTCTGTGTTTTTGGAACGTAGCATTAGTTTTTTATGAATAAAACCAGCAGTTTATGTGCTGAAAATATTAGTGTCGACTTTATCACAAAGGTTCTTAGATTTTCCTACAGAATTCTTCATGCCTTGAATATTCAGAGTGAATGCTTTAGGTTTGAGCTACCGAGAAGTCGTCCTACGAGTGGTTTGTTCCCCTTTGTAGCACCCATGTCCTTCTCGCCTGAAGCTGGGTGTCCATACTTGTGAATTGAGAGTTGATCACTGTGTTTGTGAGATAGAAATAAATCTAAAAATGTAAGTTTGTAAAGTTGCAGTATGTTACAGCAGAGTATTTACAGAGCCTCACAAACTCCTCTTCCAAAGGTAGCACATGTAAAACTACTGTATCTTTTTCACTGAGAGCTTGTGGTGTGTAGAGAAGAGGAGAAGGAACCTCGTAAGTAAAACTTCTGCAGTAAAACACAATTCCTTGTTTGAGAGGAAATATTCCTGTCTATCTGCGAGGTACTTTAAGTGTCAAGGTTTATATTTGGTTCAGGAAAGCATCTCTGTTCATGGGACACCTCTGTGAGTATTTAGCTTCAAATACAAAGTACTTACATGCCATCCCAATCTGGAGAATGTTAGTACTGAAGATGGAAGCACTATTAACTGGTACAAGGACAGAGTATGTTTGCGTTTTTTTGAAACGGAGTTGTGTCTGCTTCTCCAGCGCTCTCCTCTAGCATCAGCTCATTGTTAAGATGTACTGCAGGTCGATAGATGTTCTGGACTGGAATTTTTGCTGTGCAGAATCTGCTGAGTGTACGTTTGCTTCTTAGGAACTGAACTGCTCCTACAGTGAGATGTCAGCCCATGACCCTGAGAAAGTGCTTCGAGCAATTCTGTCGTCCCGCCAGCCGGACAGGTGCCGGAAAGCTCAGGCGTTCATCACCACCCAGGGTCTCCAGCCTGATACTGTGGCAGAGCTTGTGGCTGAAGAAATCATGCAGGAATTATTGGCATCTTCAGAAGGGAAAGGTAGTAAAGAGGCTTGATCTTATATTTTAGTATTTTTGGTTTGTAAGTGGGAAGTTTGTGCATCTGAAAAAAACTCCTTGCTCTCGAGCTATTTGAGTGCTGATTATAGTCAGTAACGTTTGGGCAGCTCTTGTTTAATGTTTGTAAGCCTTGTATACCTTGCATAAGGTTTTATACAAATGTCTGTTTTCATTATTTTTCTGTCCAGTGTGGTGTTGCAGTATTTAAGGTTTTCTTTTTTATGGATGTAAATTTAAGGGTTTAGAAACAATGAGCCATCAGATGGAGATTTGTGAGTCCTGGTGTGCCCTCCTCTGCTCCTGCTGTCTTCCACTCTGCTTCCCCTCACTGTTGCTGCTGCCCATGTACCCCTTCACTTGGGGGATGATGATCTGGTTCACCTCCCTCAGAAGAGGCAAGTTCTTAACCCAGCAGAAAGCAAATCCAGAAGAGAAGAGTTTTTTGCTGAGTTCATAAGTTGAGCTGGTTCATGGGAGAGTATGAATCAGAGCCACTGCAAGGGATGGGCTAGAACTGGGTTGTGTAAGGAAGAAAGAAATGTTCTTTTTTTCAGCAGCAGCAGCCTACGGGATTTGTGAAATTGTAGGTGCAGTAACAGCAGCAATACAGCTGTTCAACAGGATTTCATTGGCTTGAACTGGAAGGTAGTATCTGATTCTTAAATTTAAGCAATAAGATCAAAAGGGTCTTTGGAATTGCATTTCCAACTCCTAGGTCAGCCTGGGTGAAGTTATATTCATTTGGTTTTTTTCCTGTTAATGTAGCTAATCCTGAACATTAGCACTTGTGACATAACTCCCTCTCTCTGTGGACTCAGGACAGAAACAGGTTTCAAACCCTGCAGCTTATTCCTGCAGCTTGCTAAGCTGTGCCAGGATCACACCTTGGTTGGGATGAAGTTACTGGACAAAATTTCCTCTGTACCACGTGGGGAGCTGTCATGCAGTAAGTAAATGGCAAATGATACGCGATGTAACTGGTGCATCGCTGAACAGGGCATCACTTGGTTTAAAATCACAGAGAATAAAAGCAATGCTGGTGGAAGTATCTATTACTGCTCCCAAATTTGATATTAAAGTAATAGATCTGAGCGTATGCACAGGAAATGAGCATGTTGCTTAAGTGTTGCATCAATTTACTTTCCAAACAAAATATAGATTTTTTTTTTTTTTGTGCCGACAGCTGGGAACGGCAGTCAGCGAGTTACCTGAACTTCTGTCATTATATGTTACAGAAGGAGGGTATTGTGACTTTCCTCATATTACTCACAATTAGCAACGGCTTTCTTTATCCATTTGCTAAGCTAACGTTCTACATCGCTTGTTACAAAACTCCATTTTACACTTTGCAGCTTTATATACCGTGGAGGTGTTGTCACTGAGTCTGTGAGACGTAGCCAAGGTGCTTTGGTACGGCTTTGCCACTGCTAGCCAGCAAACTGCGGGTTTGGACTGGTTTTAAAAAAGATTTGTTATGGGCAGTCCATCTCTGAGAAAAAGGAATGAAGATAAGATTTTGGTGTGAGTATTGCCTTGCCGTATCAGATCAGGCCTTCCAGGGAAAATGGACCGGCTCAGATGTGCTGGTTTAGCTCAGCGTGTGGAATTTATGGTTTTTCAAACCCAGATGCAAAACTCGTGGCCTTCCCTTCAGCGGCAGAGCTGGCTGGTACTAGTGGGGTGCTGCTGAATTCTCATACACCTGTCAATCAGCTTTGGGTGGAGGAGGCTGGAAGTTTTCTGTGTGGAATAAAATAACGCTTCGGAAAATGATCCAGACCCTCAGACGTTCCCCCAGACTGAGAAGGCAGGCTGAATGCACGCTGTTACAGAAACTGTTCTTTCTTAAAAGTGCACAGGAGAGAACCATCATAGCTCAACCGTCTCCTCCAGTTCTGTTGTCTGTAACTGGAAGGGTTGTGTATGCTCTGCAGAGACGGCATCGCCTCTGGAGAGAGGGAAAACAATTAACTTCCCCAGCTAACGAGCTGAAATACCCGAGTTGTTCTGTTCTTCAGTTACAGAGCTGCTGATTGTGGCCCATAACTGCTTCAGCCTGACTTGCCACATGGAAGGAATCACCCGAGTCCTCCAAGCAGCGCGGCTCCTCACGGATGAGCATCTGGCACCTAAGGAAGAGTACGGGCTGGTGGTACGTGCCTGATGCCGTGCGTGTGTCTCCGGGCGCTGTACGAGGGTTCCCACATCCCCGTTAGCAAACCCCTGCTCGTGAGCGGTGCACGGGGAGTAGGTGGGTGATGAACGGAGAGCGGTCTCGCCTCGGGGTGGCTGGTCTTGTCCTGCCTGGCCCTGGAGCTGAAAGCGGGCGCAGGGGATGACGTTCATGTCACAGAAGCTCTTGGAAGACTTCTCTGGAAAACCAGAGGTGGAGACAGTGGAATGGCGAGGCGGCAGCAGTGCAGTGAATCGGAATGGGGGTGTCGAAGTAGTTCAGCTGCTGGTGAAGTGTGATGGCTTGTGTTACTGGGCTGTCGTGCAGCGTTAATTCCTGCCTTGAGAGGGCTCCTGGAGTCCGAGACATGCGAGATATAATGGTGTCATAGCTGAAAGGTTCACTGCGTATTTGTGTTTGGCAAAATTACGTCCTTTCACCTCACAGTAAACAAGATGCAGTAGGTTGGTTTAAAAAGAAAACCTCCGTGGCTGTAAGGGAACATGTTCCTGCCTGCTGCAGCTCGCAGCACCGGCTGTGTCGCCTGGCACAGCACCGCCTGTGTCGCACCGAGAGAGGAGCTTTCTGCTTGACTTTGAGCTCCAGACTTACCCCTGGTATTTCCACAGGTTCGTCTCCTCACCGGAATTGGCAGATACAATGAAATGACCTACATCTTCGAACTGCTGCACGAGAAACACTACTTCGAAGTGCTCATGAGGAAGAAATTAGACCCAGTAGGTGGAGGGGGATTAAGGGGAGAAAGCTGTCAGAGAACTGCGTGGCTACATCAGAAACTAATATTTAGACAACAAGGTGGAATTATCTGGGCATTTTTATTACTGGAGTGCAGGAAGTGTTATTCAAGTTTCATATGAATAAATTAATTCTAGGTTTTATTCTGGTTTTAGTTTAATTGTTCTAATTAATCCAGTGCTGCAATGAGAGCAGCATTGAAATGTCACACTTGGGAATGTCACTTTGAGTTTTTATGTCCTGCTTTGGTTTTACTTCCAGTTAATGTTTTATGGGTTTTTAAAAATCATAAATATTTCTAGCTTTCTTGTAACATAAAATAATAAATGTCAGTTTTGACATTTGTATGTAAATAAATGCACAGGTGCTGGATTTTCGTACCTGACATGATGTAGTTAAGCCCAAATATAATATTGATGTTGTTTTAAAATAAAGTGGAGAAACCGCAAAGAGCATAATGATCACTTTTTGGAGAATTGTACCAGAAGAGATTTCCTTGTGGGTACTAAAATGTGAATTAAAAAACCTTTTTCGAATCTTACTCTGATATTCCTTCGTGTGACCAGAGCGGGACCCTGAAGACGGCTCTGCTGGATTACATCAAGCGCTGCCGCCCGGGGGACAGTGAGAAGCACAACATGATCGCCCTGTGCTTCAGCATGTGTCGGGAAATTGGAGAGAACCACGAGGCTGCTGCTTGCATACAGCTCAAACTCATCGACTCTCAGCCATGGGGTGAGTGGAAGCTGCACAACCGAGAAGGTGTTTCAGGAAGATGTGAGGGGTGAATGTAGTTTAGATTGTCCGTGGTGTTCTGGTAACTGAATTTATCTGGTAATAATCAGTTCTTTCTCTACCACAAATGTGGTTTCTTTCAGTTCTTCAGTCCCATGACTAGGTCCCAGCAATAGCTCTGATCCATGAACTGAACAGGCATCGCCGTTTCTTGGTGGTTTTTTAATATGAAAATTTCTTTTAAGTCTTCTGTTGCTTTCTGAAGCACCACTGGGGACAGACCTGGTACCAGGAGGTGTTTTTTTGTAACTTTGTCACCTGTATAAATAATTGGTTATTCTTTTTCTTTCCCCATTTCAGAAGAGTCTCTTCAGGATGTTGCAAACTTAAAGAAACTGCTGATGAAAGCTCTGACTCTCTTTATCGATGCAGCAGAAAGTTATTCTAAGGTAAAGTGAGATGGAATTGTATCTGGACAGCACTGGGAGCACATATGGAGTGGGCTGAACTGGGAGAGCAAACAGAGCTGCCCTCGGGAGGGTGTGCAGAATCCTGTCCCAGCAGAAAAGGAGCCTCCTGCTCTTGTCAGCTCGGCAGTGCCCCAGCAGTCTCAGTGGCACTGTTGTGTCCCAGAGCAGTGCGCTGCTCCCTGGTCAGGCTTTACACCTAGGCCTGCAGTTAGGTTCCCCAGTTACAGAGGAGTGACTATGAGCTGAACTGGCAAGAACAGAACAGTATAAAGAGGGTTTAAAAACTGGGGTGATTGTGATGAAAGTAGCATTTGTGATGAGTGAAGCTTCATTTGAAGCTAATGGAATATGGCCAGTGATAAAACCGCAGTGATCTGAAAGGATATCCTGGACAGCTCTGAACTCATTGTTGCTCTCAGGAATATTTGTTACTTTCCTCTAGAAACGTGCTTCAGAAGCTTGTAGTTGTCTTTGTTGTATTAAACAGGACTCCTGTGTCCGCCAGTCCTTGCGCTGCAGTCGGCTGACGAAGCTGATAACCCTCCAGCTGCATTTCCTCAACACCGGCCAGAGCACGATGCTGATCAACCTGAACAGACAGAACCTGATGGGCACCGTCCTGTCCTTGCCTCGATTCTATCAAGTAAGTCTGGCTTCCTCACCTGCTGTTCTTTCTGAAAATGATGGTTTGAAGCAGCAGGTACTGAAGCACTCGGCTCCGTAATGCTCAGCTCTTCCACGTAGCCACCAAGTCCTGTGACCATTAACCGTCGTACGGCTGCAGGTCCTGGAGAGGATTGCAGCCCTCAGCAGCCCTTGCTGGCTCGCGGCCATCGCACAGCTGGGACCTGGGCTCTCCAGCAGCTCTCGTGCTGCTGTGAGTCTGCACTAGAGCCCTGAAATCTAATCTATGTTGGCATCCATCATTTTGTAAATTTGGAAATAAGAAAGAAAAGGGCTTTTTAAAGAGAACAACCCCCCCTGCTCTGACATCTTGTTTAGGGGTTAAGGAAAATTATTTGCAGCAATTTCTCTGGAACACAGCTGCTCTCAAGAACGGCCTCAAGAGATGGGCCAAACAGAAGCCCTAGAATATTTTAGGTATAGGAATTTTTCTGTGCAAGAATAAATTCTCCCTGCTCAGTAATTCCCGCGTCTGTTCTCCCCGCAGGCAGCTATTGTAGCTGATGCTTACGAGTTTGTTCCAGACTGGGCTGAAGTTCTGTATCAACAAGTGATCACCAGGGGAGACTTCACTTACTTGGAGGAATTTAAGCAACAAAGACCACTGAAGCCTGGCATATTTGAGGAGATCGCTAAGAAGTAAGTAGCTCTACAGTCAAACTGGGACTTTCTTTTCCACAGGCTACTTCAGAGCAGCCGCTGTGTGTTTAATAGCATGAGAGTCTTCAAATGGTTAAAACCTTTGATGGGGCCAAGTGTAGCACATTGGGACTAGAGATCTCTTCAGTTCCTTAAGCATAGCCCTGGATCTACCATTTTTATTGAGCTGAATAAATAGGGTGCCTTAGCGCTGGTCAGATCACATCTTTTTAAAAATTATTCAGAGCAAAATAACCAAGAGAATCCAGTGTACATGTTGAACACAACGTCTTCTTTAAATAATGTAGTTTGGATAGTTCTATAGCAAGATAGTCTGATAATCGAAGCCTGCCTATTTCTATTATACATACAATTATTTTCAGAGTTAAACAACACCCCCCTACTGATGCTGCTCTGAAAAATCTGAAGAAGCTGCTCACTTTCTGTGAAGACATCTACACGTACTACAGACTGGCTTACGATCACAAGTTCTACGATGTGGTAAATACGCTTCTGAAGGATGCACAGACTGGCTGCTGTCTTAACGATATGTTATCAAACTAGAACCCAGCCTCCCTGGAGACTGGCTCTGACAGTGCCGCAGCCTCCTGCAGGGTTCGTACTGGTTCTTTAACAAATCCTTCCATCAGTTACCTGCTTACCGTGGTGTGCTGCTGTGTGGAAGCTACTCCAGAAGACTGGTGGTGGTTGTAAATATTTAAAATGCCGAGACTGTGTTAAACTTAAAATTATGTTTTGTATAATAAATCTTAACTGTTTACAAAACACTTGACTGACCAGCAAATGCAGGCTGGCGCTGGGGCAGATGAAGCGGAGATCCAGCAGCCCTTTGCATCGGGGGCGCGGGTGATGGATCGCCACAGGAGCTGTATCTAAATCAACAAACGTCTGAAACAGAATGTGCAGAATCTCCAGCACACTGACAATGAAGTTTTAGATGCACGCTAGGATAATCCGTTCTTTGATTCCAGTCTGATCAGCCTGGTTTTGTTTTCTAGCTTGGTGATGTCTCGTACACCTCTGAACAGCATACACTTCATTTGCTGCTGTCTTGGAGTAAAAGAAGTCATCAAGGACAAATGTATTCTTAGAGTTATTAAATTTTAACTTCTTTCCACGCCTAGACAGCCCTACGGGGCAGACGGTTGGTATCGACACCCTGTCGGGAGCCAGCAACCAGCGTGTTCTGCCACTGTGCCGTTCTGGCCCATTTACAACATCGCCTCTGCTGTAACTGGGGAGGGGGAGAAGACTGGGACACTGCTTCAGGCAGAAACCCAGCTTCGGCTTGGATTCTGTGTGATCCCCAAAACAATGCAGCCTGCAGAGCATCCAGCTCCCCCAGCGGAGTTACCTCCTGTCCAGAAAAGCAGGGCTGGGGCGCTGGCAGCAGCATCCGAACAGCCTTTAACGAAAATTCAGCAAGGTTACTGTAATATCTCTAAGCGCTATCCTAGCAACAATACGATTTCCATAGCAACGCAGTTAATTAGCAGAGCAATGCTAACTTGGATTCATAGCTCACACTGTCTCCTTGGTTGCTGAACCTTTTTATGCTCGCAACTGCTGCATCTGACACGTTTACTCACATGGTTTTAATCTCAAATCAGTGATGGCAGCACTAGAAGTTGTACACAGGTGTACACAGCACAAGTCACAGCTCCTTTGCTAAATGAAACATGTTACGCAGGGAGGGTTGTGCCTGAGCAGAACCTGATTTAAAATTCCTGTTCTAGTCAGTCTCATAAAACCAAATTAATCTGAGCTGGCTCTGATTAGTCTCGGTTAAATAACAGCTAGCAAGCTTTTATCTTGAACCTTAAAGTGGAGAAAATTGAGGCTCATAAAACCAAATTAATCTGAGCTGGCTGTGATTAGTCTTGGTTAAATAACAGCTAGCAAGCTTTTAGCTTGAACCTTAAAGGGGAGAAAATTGAGCCATCCTTCCAAGAACTGCCCTCCCTGAGCCTTTAAAAAGGTGGGACCACCAGGGTGCAGGGGCTGGAAGAGCAGCTGCCCTGTGGAAGCACACCTAGCCAGGGCTGTCCTGCAGCTCCACTGCTTCAGGTGTTTTTACCGTAAGATACTAAAAAACTGGGCCAAGGACAGCTGTAGTGAAGTCCTCAATAGTGATTTTTATTAAATTAGTTGCTTTATAAAACATTGCAGATGTCATAATTGTTAACGTAACAATTTGCCCAACTGTAGTAACTGCTGCAGTTTGCTAAGCAAGTTTTGTTTTTTTTTTTAAATGAAAGAAAATGTCTGAGTCGTGAAAGATCTACCACAACCCATGAGAGACCAAAAGGAAGTCTTGTTTTTTTACACTTGAACCAGGCAATTAACTGTTAAAGAAAACCCAACCCATACAGCTGCATTAGTAGAAATCTCAGTGAAGGGAAACTAAACTTCATACTCACGACACAAGTTGGATTTGTCAAATACCACTCTTGGTGTTGTGACTCACCCCGTGTCAGTGTCCCAGCGCTGCAGTTCCCGGTGCAGCATCCTCGCACTGAAGCTGGCAGTTCCCCTTCACCCTACACTGAAATCCTCAAGCTCTAACTCAAGACAAAGCAATCGTAATACTAAGTGCACACCATGCCCTTGCTGCAAACTGCTTTTGTTCCTCCAGCCCGCCCCGGGGGGAGGTACAGTTAAGGCCGTATCGCTGCACTGTGCTGGCAATAATACTTTGCTGTGTTGAAATTCTTTTCCAATTTAGTGGCTGTTACTATAAAATCAAATAGCAACAGTTACCATTATCAGCTTTTTGGGGTTTCTAACTGCAATTTACTCAGCTTTTCCATGTCTTCATTCTAACCCCTGATGCAGAGCAGGGAGCCCAGTGCTTGCGCAGGGACCCGTCAGGAGCTGACACCAGCACAGAGATACTGCAATTCCGATTGTAGCATTTGGCAGAATTTAAAGGAAGAAAAGTTGTGCTACATGTTTAAGGGATTATGGGCAACAGAAAGACAACAGAAAGGGAGATAAATGTCACATGAAGTCTTCAAAGTCTTGTACGTATTCTCCATCATATCCTCCGTAATCAGCCAGGTCATCTTTCATAGTAGCCTTTAAACCACCTCCAGGCACAACACCTTTTTTCTTCTTTTTGGCTTTATTCTGCTTAAATAGGAAGAGCATGTTTACTTTAAAATCCACGGTCATTTGTCCTTACCCTAATTAGAGTAACGCCACATGTCTGAGGTAGGAGCATGCACGTCCCCAGGTGGTGAACACCCTGTTGCCAACGATTTCTACCCCTGCCCTTCATCCCCAAGTGCAACCCCTTCTGGGCTTGCCCGCGTTCTGTCATTCCTCCTGTTTCACCTGGACTCCAAACAAGCAGAATAGCTCAAGTAAATGCAGAGTCTGGTGTTTAGTTTTGTAGAATTACCAATTTAATTAAGGAATTTAATGCGGCTTTTATCACCACAGTGGCTGAATAACTTCCTTACTGCACTGGTGTAGTTGTAGCTTCCAGTGGCTGGCCAAACGAATTTACACACAGAGCAGGGAGAGAGGAGTATAAAATAGGCAGTATACAGACTTTTTGTTTTTACACTTGTTTGGTTCAATAAGTCACGGGCTTCCCTCCGAAAAACAAACACAAGGCGCTGCATCACACCACCAGCAGGTAAGCTGTTACACCACTTTGTAAAGCTTACTGTTCCCTGCCTGGGCAGTTGGTGCTCCTGTCATTTGCACAACAGTGTAAAAATCTCAGCTACCCGCATTCAATCCCCAACCTTGGCAAAGATTTATGTTACTTCCACGGACTGGTATTCTATTGACGTTTAACTCTAAAGGAGGCTGGCTCCTGTCTGCAGGAGATCGGCCTGAGCCCTTTAACTCCAGGACAGCGTAAACCAGAACACAGTCAGCGCACAGGTGACATTTACCTAAAGGAATCAAGGTTTGCCTGGGATCTCTAGAGTCAGCCAACCCCCAATTCCCTCATACGGTGGAGAGGATTAACTCCAGTATCTGGGGTTATAATTTTATCTCCTATTACCACCTCTAACAAAATCAGCATTTCAGTTGTTCGACCTGTTCCCGTTTGCCGGACTAGCCCCTTCAGCGGTATTGCTGCAGAACCACACTGAACTCTTACCTTTTCTTGTTTTTGTTTTTCACTGCATAGTACTGTCAAAGTATTTGTGATCTTTTTCAAATCATCAACTTCCACTACATCAGGAAAAAAAAAAAAAAAGATTCCTCATCAATATTGTTCTTAGAAGGCAGTTAAAGAATCCAACATCAACATTCGCTGAAAACTATCCACAAGCATCAGTAATAAGCACGAGCCTGTACGGCACAGGAGAAGAGCACAGCAATGAATTCACCAAGCACCTGAGCCTGCCAGAGCCATGGAAAAAAATGAGTTTAAGTTGTTTTTTTTCTCTGTACAGTTGCATGCTGAATTCCAGAACTATTTATTTTGCAGTCCCAGAATTACAGGAACTCAATTTTATAATAGTTTCCTCCCAAATGAGCTACTCAAGGTGCCTGGCTCAGAGAATTTTATTTTTTTATTATTATTTTAGAAATGGCTTCAAGAAAAGCATGCAAGATTAGATCAGCACAAAGATTCATGCTTTTTGAAAGTACTGTCTTTAACTGCCATGCAGAAAGCGTGACTCCTGTGCAGGGAGACAATCCTGAAAGTTTCTGGGAATGGAATCGGATCCCAGTGAGTGAAGCAGGTCAGCACTTCACTGAGCACAAACTGCAGAGACCAACCCTGATTTCAGGTTTCCTGTAACACCATGTTTTCAACTCCTTTACAATTCTGGTAGCAGCGTGTTCTTCCAGCATGTCTTTCACTGAACTTACATGAAATACATACGTCTCGAACTAATGCTTCCAAGAAGCTGGCGTAATGTAACGACTTCTCATACTGTGTGATCTTCTCTTTTAGTAGTTTGCCAAATTCCGTAAAGTCATCTTTTGAAGAGGGGTTCATGGCATCTATTCCACAAGTGTTATTTATAAAGAGAGATATTACAGAAAACACCTGAAGAGGTGACACCAGAGGAAATAAATGACCTTGCTGCCCTTCAGCTCTCCGCCTCCACTGAAGCTTCACAAACCCCGACCTGAGCTGTGCTCACTCGCTTCCCCCGTCTCTGCCGCGCAGAAGCAACCAGCCCGCGTTCCTAGCCCGCACGGCACAGCTCAGGAACACGAGCCGGCTGCACCCGGTCACCGGAGCTCACAGCAATCCATTTTAAACAAGGAATTCCTGCCTCGAGCTCGTGGGGCAGAACCGTGCTCACCCTTTGCACCTGCACCTATGCACCCCCCACCCCGCAGCACCGCACTCCGCAGACCTGTCCCTGACTAACAAGCCGTGTCATTCAGTCATCAAGGCGACACTTTCCTGTCTGAGGGATGCTGCTGTGAATCAGGATCTCTGCCCCTTCTGTCACAGCACAAACCAGAACGATCTGCTTGAGGCTCCTCCGAGCGGAGGTTCCCCAGCAGAACTGCCCCAGCCTGCTCAGCACCCAGCGGTGACACAGATGGCCCCGAGGAACGCTGCGTGAGCGACACTGCGCCACGCTCGTCCACAGCCTCGTTAAAGCCATGTTGTAAAGCAACTCAGAACATCAAAAGATGGCACTTCTATGTTTTTTTTTTTCTGCTTACACACTCATCTTTTACCAGAAGTACCAGTATGATGGAAAACGCAGTCAGCCACCTTCTTCCTACCACCTCCCACCGTGATATGTTCAGAAAAAGCACCTTCTACTCTAAACGTGGTTTTTGTGGTTCTTGCAATTACCCCTCAGTACCTGACAGGCCTCCAGGAGCGTGAATTTAAACCCCTCTTGAACACAACCCGCAGGTGCTCCCCCAGTCAGATCCTGCCCCGTTCCTTTCCCAGCGCATCCTCCCCAGCAGAGCTCGATCTGTGGGACACAGCGCGTCCGTGGTGCTACCGCCACACCGGCCCAGGCACAGCACACTCACCAAAGGTTTCTTTTGCTAACTCAAGGTCTGACTCCTCTTGCAATTTCTTTAGTCGTAGTTTGTCTGCTAACTGTTCTTCTGGTGTAAGTTCTTTATGTTCCTCTGGTGCCTCTAGCTGAATTTAAAGATGCAGACAGGGAGAATGTTAGATTTCTGACCCTTGAGCAGAGGCAGTACAAGAAATGGGTTTTTTTCCAGTGCCACCTGAACAGCTCACTCCTGCCTGCAGTCAGTCCATCTCGAGCACGTACAGGCCTGAAACCCATCCCAACACGGCGTAACAATGGCACGCTGTTTAACTGTTCATTTTACAAGAAGTGGGAAGAAACAGCTTAGTTCTAAGTTTCAGAACTGCACATTTTATCATGAGGTGCATACAAAAGAAACGGTGACAGCATTATTGCAATAACCTGGTTAAATGATGGAGAAATTAAAGCTAACACCCCCCAGATGCTACTAAGTGCAAGACTTAAGTTTGGTTTATCAGACTAGTCAAGATATTTACAGGTCTTGTTCAACCTCAACAAAATCAAGCTTGCCCTCTAAATTTTACGAGACCAGAAGAAAACACGAGTTACCCTTTTTTTAAGCTCCTCTTGCTTTTTCTTCTGTAGCTTTTCTTTTTCTTTTATTTTTTCTGCGATTTTCTTTTTTTCTGAAACTTTTGGTTCTGTAAAACATAAAAGCACTCAGGAGGTCTACTGATTTTTTTTTTCCCAGCAATGATAGCAACGTTAATCAGAAAGAAAGCCACAGAGCTCAATTACTGGAACCTGAACACAGCGAGGTAGGAGACATGCTTTGTCAAAAACAAAACCAACCCTACTTGGAAAGTGGTTTTGATTCTTCAGATCACTCAGGACAACACCAGCCTCTGTTCCGACGCTGCACACAGCCACCAATTCCTTTTAAGTCAAGTCTCACCTGGTTTTATCTCTGTCTCCTTTACTTCCTCCTCTTCCTCCTCATCATCCCAGTTATCCTACAAAAGAAGTTTTAATTCAGACTCTTTTACAGATGCTTTCTGCTTGTTTGGGTGACAGATGCAAAGACCAGCCGCTCACGCACAACCTCTCTGCACCTCCCGTGTCACCAAGCTCCAGTGCTGGAGCCAGCAGCGGGAGGACGGCGGGAGCTGCACACACATAGGCGGCGGGAACCCGAGCGCTCGTGGCAGCGCAGTTACAAAAGCAAGATCACGAACAGACAAATAAATAGAACAGGAGTTTGTTACAATTCCTTTTATTCCATGCTGCAGAATCCTGAACATCTCCTGACACACGCAGGCAGCACAGCCACCGCCGCAAACACCCAACGGGGCCGAACCCTCCCTGGGAGCTGGAGCACGCTGTCCCACCCCCCACAGACCCGCTCCTCCCGAGACACCGCTGCCCACAGCCCCCTCCCGCACCCGGGGGGGGGCCATCCCGGTTCAAAGCTGAACGCGGAGGAAGGTTGTTTCCTCCAGCCCCGACCCGCTGCTGGCACCCTCAGGGACTCTGCGGTTTCTCCCGGCAGCTCTCCGGGGAGGGAACAGGGATCCTGTCCGAACACCTCCGCACACCCCAGCGATGGCCCCTGTGTGGGGATCAATGCTGCAGAACCGAGCTGAGCTCTGTGCCGAGCGCCATGCGACGTACACGCCTGAAGTTAAAGCCAAAACATCTCCGAGGAATCTAATCCCAGGTACCTGTTCCATCTCAACTTGCGGGCTTAAGAGCTTTTACACAAAAACCACCCATACTGTCAGCACGGCATTACAGAAAGGCTTAAAAACCAGAAACCCTGACTTCTGAGCTCCACCTCAGGACAGCGACGCGGGCGGTGACGGAGGTGGGTGTGGATCTCCGCAGGCTGCTGCTGCGGGCAAAAGACAAGAACTGGCGGCAGCACCCTGCGATGTGCTGAGCCCAGCAAGGAGGACGCTCGGGTTCATCCAGCAGCTCGCTGAGTTAATTGGGACCCAGCTTCCCTTCCACATTCCAAGAAGCTGACTTGAATTTGGAGCAGCATTTTTTAGCTCCTATCTAATTAAGAGTTTGTTACACCCACCTCTTGAACAGCTCTTTCCACTGCTGCTGCATGGAGCTGGCTGCTGCTGCCTCCCCCTTGCCCTCTCCTTCACAATTTTAAAATCAAGCGGTTTATTTAGGGTGCGGAAGGCCAGAAGAAGGGCACCTGCCCGCTCTGCAGAGGCACTCACAGGACTGAAGGAACCGTGGCACAGCGTCAGTACATCTGGGAGACTCACCAGAGGGGACATGGACAAGGACTGCTGCGCCCCGACGGACGCTCCATCCCCAGCAGAGCCCATCCCGGCCAGCCCAGAGCAGCGCAGGACCCCAGCCTGCCCTTGCACAGCTGATAAAGCAACGCCAAGAGCCGACCCTTCGCCAGGCAGCGGGAGCACCGGCCGGCCCAGCCTGCCCGCGAAATCTCGGGTGGAATTCCTCATCTTGGCTTTAACCAAAGGGATCATCCCCGCCGGAGCCTGCCCACGGCTCCGCCAGCACAGCAACGCTGCCGGGACCAGGGACAGGCAACCGCGAGCTCGGCATCATCGGAGGAACGCTGCTGGGAGGGCGACCCGGCAGCCAGCCCGCGGAAGATTCACCCCGCAGCCCGTGTGCTGAGATAGGCACGTCTCCCAGCTGCGCTGAGCACCGTCTCACTCTTACATGAGCTTTTTTTATTTTTTTCTAAACAGCAATAGAACACTATTACTACATCGAGCATGCCTTTTTGTTTTTTTCTTTTTTTAATTGGGGGTAGAGGGGAGCATCCATATCCACACCTATTCCTGTGGTTTATAAATGGCAGTGAACTCTCTTGGAGGGAAACGGCTTTAGTGCTGGACCTTTCCACTGATGATAATTCAAAGAGGACTTTCTTATTCCAAAATATATCCTCCAAAGTACTCACAACTCTGAAGTATTTCAACAATACTCATTTACACACTTATCCAAAACAAGGCTGCTGAAAACGTTTCCATTCCATGTGAACCACCCCTGACAAGAGCAGCTCTCCTGTGATTTCCTACGCTCCATCGCACGTACCCTACACCTGCGATAACACACATCGTTCCCCCCAAAACCCCACCCACGCGACTGACAAGGGACAGGTGCCCCAGCATTTAGACTCCCAGCGAAATGCAAACACCCTCCCTTGGAGAGACCGTTCCGTGCCCAAGGGGGTCCCCGGCCGGTAACACGCTCAGCTCCCCGTTTGTTAGGCACAGAACTGCCCAGGAGTAAGGAGATGAAAATTCCTTGGCAGAAGGCGCATCCTCTGGGAACGTGTGCTCGGGGAACACTGGAGAGGAGTTTGGTTACTGATGAAGACGCTAATTTTAAACCTGGGAAGTTAATGTTTCCTGGACTTAACGGTTATTTTAAGTTCATTACTGAAAAAACTTCCAAAAATAAACTGCAGAATCTGAATATCTAGAACACATTCCAAGGTGTGAAACACTAAACTCATGGCCAGAAACACTTTGTGCTGCTATTTTAGAGCATGTCCCTTGCTTTGTGCAGCTTCTTCCCCACGGCAGACCCTTGCAAACACGGTACCTGGGGCCAAGCACCCACCTCCCATCCTCAGTCCTGGCACCTGGAGTATTCCTACAGGAAGAGCAAACCCCAGGAAAATAAACCAGCTTTCTTTGCAGGGCTGGTCCTTCTCTCCAGATGCAGCTCCAGTACTAAAACCCTAATCCCTCAAAAGAGTTCAGTAGCTGCATTCTCACTCCAGGTGGGACAACTCTGTCCTTTATTAAACCCCCACAGAAAGCCTGGTGTCTTCAGGAGAACAACCCGTTGGGGTCCAGTTCTCTTGGCCACATTCTATCGCAGCAGAAAAGTTTCTCACTTCAAAGGAAGGAGGAAAAGCAAGGCTCACGGAGACAATGAGGCTGAGACACGTGTGTGTACGTACACACGTACAAACATCAATTATAGACGTGTATGCAGGTCGGCACACACTAACCACACTCTACAAATGACTGTAGCCACCGCACACAGAGAGGCCTTTACTTATTTCACCTCCTGTAATGTGGCACCTACGGTAACTATAGGGTGTGGGTGTTATTAAACTGAAGAAGGAAAATGGTCAGCCTGTAACTCACTAAAATCTGTTAATTTTTTTTTTTTTTTTAATGGGAAGATGAACTACTTTTTCTGTACTATTAATAAAAAGAACGCTGCCCTAAGCTCTAAGGACAGCTGTGCTGGTGTTTGTCAGAGATTCTGGTAACACCGTCTGCGGCCCCAGTAACACCCAACGAGCCCTCGCCCCGCACGCAGCCACGCTCCGCTTCGGAAAGCTTCGTACCCGTCACCACACCACAGTAAGCGAGTCACCTCCTGAGAGTGTCTGCTGCAGTATCGCAGCAGCTGGATTTGGAACAAAAGGATTTTTTCAGCTGACCTATTTCCAGCCCTTACATTCAGCAAGCACAGTCCCTGTGTGCTCCCCGGCATCGTTCTGCTCGCTGTCCGTGTGAGCGCGGAGCAAACGGAGGTTTCTGCGGCACCCACCGTCCAGCCACCCTGGCTGGCCAAGGGACAGCTGGGACTACGGAGGAGAAATAAACTGAAGGAAGGTCTTTCGTAAGTGACAGAAACTAACATCTGCACATCTTCATACCAATTCCATGCAGACAACACTCTCTGAAACACCAAAAATGTGTTAAATAAACATGTTTTAGGTGATCTGGGCACTAGCGGATCTGAACCTGCCCCATGCGATGGCCGCGCTCCCAGCTGCAGGGGTGCGGAGTGGAGTGGGGAAAACGGGTGGAAAAGCCGTGCTGGTGCAGGACAGAAGCTCCTGGTCAACAGCAGGAGCAGAGCACTGATGTCGTTAAACCCAACCCTAACGAGGCACCACGCTCACACCTGGGGATGGGAAAGGCTGCAGAGAGCCCGGGGAAAGCAGCTGCCACGGAGAGCCCCCGGGAGTCCAGCAAGCAGCTGGGGAGCAGCAAGTGGACCCCTGAGGGCAGGAGAGGCCTCTTCGGCTTGAAGAGCCTCTGTCCGTCCGCGTGTCTTTATTCTCCTCGGGAAGAGCC